>NW_026062765.1:25000-36317 GCF_023897955.1 Schistocerca gregaria | reverse complement strand
ACACTAGATCGCGTGTTGAGCTTTTTAACCGCAACAACTTTAATATACGCTATTGGAGCTGGAATTACCGCGGCTGCTGGCACCAGACTTGCCTCCAATAGATACTCGTTAAAGGATTTAAAGTGTACTCATTCCGATTACGGGGCCTCGGATGAGTCCCGTATCGTTATTTTTCGTCACTACCTCCCCGTGCCGGGAGTGGGTAATTTGCGCGCCTGCTGCCTTCCTTGGATGTGGTAGCCGTTTCTCAGGCTCCCTCTCCGGAATCGAACCCTGATTCCCCGTTACCCGTTACAACCCATGGTAGGCGCAGAACCTACCATCGACAGTTGATAAGGCAGACATTTGAAAGATGCGTCGCCGGTACGAGGACCGTGCGATCAGCCCAAAGTTATTCAGAGTCACCAAGGCAAACGGACCAGACAAGCCAATCCGATTGGTTTTGATCTAATAAAAGCGTCCCTTCCATCTCTGGTCGGGACTCTGTTTGCATGTATTAGCTCTAGAATTACCACAGTTATCCAAGTAACGTGGGTACGATCTAAGGAACCATAACTGATTTAATGAGCCATTCGCGGTTTCACCTTAATGCGGCTTGTACTGAGACATGCATGGCTTAATCTTTGAGACAAGCATATGACTACTGGCAGGATCAACCAGGGAGCTGCGTCAACTAGAGCTGAGCAGCCGGCCGCCCGGGAGTGTGTCCCGGGGGCCCGCGCGAACACGCAAGCGTCCGCTCAATTATTCTGCAAACAGGAGGAGGCCGAGCTCCCCTGCACGATACACCTCGAAACCCTCTCAGGTCCCGGCGGCGCGCAGCGCCGTCCTAGGTACTTGGTCGGTTTCGAGAGAGGCGCAATCGCCCGGAGTTAGGCGAGTAGACGGTTTTAGTGCGAACACCCTTGCTCCCAACTGAGCTTGCCGCTGCCGACAGAGGCCCGGGAGCGTGCTGTCGTGGCATTGCCGGCGGGAGACAACACGCGCCACCTATGGTGACCGGCAGCTCCAACGCCAGCGCCACACAAGGGCAAAGCCCCACTTGGGTGCAGAAGCGAACTCTCCCAGCACAGCGCACGCGCCAACACGTCCGCACAACTGCGATACAAACCACCTGCGAGAACCGCTGGGGCGACCGAGCAGCAGACGGCGTCGCGGCGCCGAGTGCCAGGCGGCGGCGCATCCTCAACGCACACAGTCCTCAATCAGACCAGCACACTGCAGATGTCCACCGCGCTTCGCACCGGGCTCGGCTGAACCAACTTTGGCCGCCAGGCGCCGCGTGCAGGGTGCGCCGCAGCGTAGCTGCGCCGCCTGCCGGGCCCGTCGGCTGGCGCTCCTGCCACTCGGCGCCCCCCACCAGCCGCCTGTTGCGCGTGCGCCCACGCAGCGCGCGGCCAACACGCCGGGCGGCCCCCCTTCACCGGCCGGGAACAGTCCCACCAAGCCACCGCCGCGTATCGCTTCATACCCACATGGGCCTAGTCACGCGTGTGGATGTGGCGGGTACCGCTGAAACAACCGGTTAATAGCTGTACCGATCGTCGCCATCACAGATTCACCTCCAGCGTGAACAACCGCTCAACAACGGATTTCCAGTTCATTGCGTATCTTGGGCAGTAAACGTAGATGTCCACCTACATTTGCGAATTCAACAATTCTTGCATGCCAGGATGTCATGTGTCACGACACGCTACATCAGACCACATACACACTGCGACATGTGCAGAAGAGAACACGTGGAAGGTGGCCGCGCACGTATGCGATGTACCTTCCGCGATCCACTGTCAACCGGCATCTGCGGCATGTCCCAGATATGGAACGCGGTCCACCAGGGTAGCACTTTGTGTGAGGCAATACGACAAAGTCGGAATACACGCGTCACTACATCAGACGGCTCACGCTGACCTGACCTGACCTGACTCACCGCACCACCACCCCCAGCGACCCAGGGTGACATACAATGCGTTCGTACGTTCCTCCCACACGCCTCTACGGCGTACCACAGTGCAACCTAGCTGTTATTGGGAGACGAGACAAGTAGCATCAAGCACAACATATGGAAATTGAGATTCGACACCGTTGGGCACAGCCAGCGTACGGTCACACGTATCACACTACTTCACTCTGTACGTAACGACCGATGATCGGTACAGCGTGTGGGTTACGCGTACGACATCAGCGGACAATGGACACAGACCATACCACGACGTACACTGAGGGCGTCGACATCTGAATGCAACTGAACAGCTGCGAGGCTCATTTAACACTCAAACGCCAGACCGACCAGCTTGAGAGGACAGAGACACAAAGAGGGGGACAGAGGGGGACAGAGGGGGGGGAGGGGGGGGGTCGGCGATATAGTCCTATTGCAGTACAATTGACAGTGGATAGCAGGAATATGTGGAAAGTAAGCAACACTCGCAAGACATCTACATGAGGATAACAACGACACCAGAGATTCCGAGCAGTGAACTATGTTAGGCAAAGGGACAACGTGGGTTAGGTTAAGGGACAACGTGGGTTAGGTTAAGGGACAACGTGGGTTAGGTTAAGGGACAACGTGGGTTAGGTTAAGGGACAACGTGGGTTAGGTTAAGGGACAACGTGGGTTAGGTTAAGGGACAACGTGGGTTAGGTTAAGGGACAACGTGGGTTAGGTTAAGGGACAACGTGGGTTAGGTTAAGGGACAACGTGGGTTAGGTTAAGGGACAACGTGGGTTAGGTTAAGGGACAACGTGGGTTAGGTTAAGGGACAACGTGGGTTAGGTTAAGGGACAACGTGGGTTAGGTTAAGGGACAACGTGGGTTAGGTTAAGGGACAACGTGGGTTAGGTTAAGGGACAACGTGGGTTAGGTTAAGGGACAACGTGGGTTAGGTTAAGGGACAACGTGGGTTAGGTTAAGGGACAACGTGGGTTAGGTTAAGGGACAACGTGGGTTAGGTTAAGGGACAACGTGGGTTAGGTTAAGGGACAACGTGGGGTTAGGTTAAGGGACAACGTGGGTTAGGTTAAGGGACAACGTGGGTTAGGTTAAGGGACAACGTGGGTTAGGTTAAGGGACAACGTGGGTTAGGTTAAGGGACAACGTGGGTTAGGTTAAGGGACAACGTCGGTTAGGTTAAGGGACAACGTCGGTTAGGTTAAGGGACAACGTCGGTTAGGTTAAGGGACAACTTGAGTTAGGTTAAGGGACAACTTGAGTTAGGTTAAGGGACAACTTGAGTTAGGTTAAGGGACAACTTGAGTTAGGTTAAGGGACAAATTGAGTTAGGTTAAGGGACAAATTGAGTTAGGTTAAGGGACAACTTGAGTTAGGTTAAGGGACAACTTGAGTTAGGTTAAGGGACAAATTGAGTTAGGTTAAGGGACAAATTGAGTTAGGTTAAGGGACAAATTGAGTTAGGTTAAGGGACAAATTGAGTTAGGTTAAGGGACAAATTGAGTTAGGTTAAGGGACAAATTGAGTTAGGTTAAGGGACAAATTGAGTTAGGTTAAGGGACAAATTGAGTTAGGTTAAGGGACAAATTGAGTTAGGTTAAGGGACAAATTGAGTTAGGTTAAGGGACAAATTGAGTTAGGTTAAGGACAAATTGAGTTAGGTTAAGGGACAAATTGAGTTAGGTTAAGGGACAACTTGAGTTAGGTTAAGGGACAACTTGAGTTAGGTTAAGGGACAACTTGAGTTAGGTTAAGGGACAACTTGAGTTAGGTTAAGGGACAACTTGAGTTAGGTTAAGGGACAACTTGAGTTAGGTTAAGGGACAACTTGAGTTAGGTTAAGGGACAACTTGAGTTAGGTTAAGGGACAACTTGAGTTAGGTTAAGGGACAACTTGAGTTAGGTTAAGGGACAACTTGAGTTAGGTTAAGGGACAACTTGAGTTAGGTTAAGGGACAACTTGAGTTAGGTTAAGGGACAACTTGAGTTAGGTTAAGGGACAACTTGAGTTAGGTTAAGGGACAACTTGAGTTAGGTTAAGGGACAACTTGAGTTAGGTTAAGGGACAACTTGAGTTAGGTTAAGGGACAACGTGGGTTAGGTTAAGGGACAAATTGAGTTAGGTTAAGGGACAACTTGAGTTAGGTTAAGGGACAACTTGAGTTAGGTTAAGGGACAACTTGAGTTAGGTTAAGGGACAACTTGAGTTAGGTTAAGGGACAACTTGAGTTAGGTTAAGGGACAACTTGAGTTAGGTTAAGGGACAACTTGAGTTAGGTTAAGGGACAACTTGAGTTAGGTTAAGGGACAACTTGAGTTAGGTTAAGGGACAACTTGAGTTAGGTTAAGGGACAACTTGAGTTAGGTTAAGGGACAACTTGAGTTAGGTTAAGGGACAACTTGAGTTAGGTTAAGGGACAACTTGAGTTAGGTTAAGGGACAACTTGAGTTAGGTTAAGGGACAACTTGAGTTAGGTTAAGGGACAACTTGAGTTAGGTTAAGGGACAACTTGAGTTAGGTTAAGGGACAACTTGAGTTAGGTTAAGGGACAACTTGAGTTAGGTTAAGGGACAACTTGAGTTAGGTTAAGGGACAACTTGAGTTAGGTTAAGGGACAACTTGAGTTAGGTTAAGGGACAACTTGAGTTAGGTTAAGGGACAACTTGAGTTAGGTTAAGGGACAACTTGAGTTAGGTTAAGGGACAACTTGAGTTAGGTTAAGGGACAACTTGAGTTAGGTTAAGGGACAACTTGAGTTAGGTTAAGGGACAACTTGAGTTAGGTTAAGGGACAACTTGAGTTAGGTTAAGGGACAACTTGAGTTAGGTTAAGGGACAACTTGAGTTAGGTTAAGGGACAAATTGAGTTAGGTTAAGGGACAAATTGAGTTAGGTTAAGGGACAAATTGAGTTAGGTTAAGGGACAAATTGAGTTAGGTTAAGGGACAAATTGAGTTAGGTTAAGGGACAAATTGAGTTAGGTTAAGGGACAAATTGAGTTAGGTTAAGGGACAAATTGAGTTAGGTTAAGGGACAAATTGAGTTAGGTTAAGGGACAAATTGAGTTAGGTTAAGGGACAAATTGAGTTAGGTTAAGGGACAAATTGAGTTAGGTTAAGGGACAAATTGAGTTAGGTTAAGGGACAAATTGAGTTAGGTTAAGGGACAAATTGAGTTAGGTTAAGGGACAAATTGAGTTAGGTTAAGCTATAATCTGGTACAGCCACAGTTAGGTTAAGCGATAATCTGGTACAGCCACAGTTAGGTTAAGCGATAATCTGGTACAGCCACAGTTAGGTTAAGCGATAAACTGGTACAGCCACAGTTAGGTTAAGCGATAAACTGGTACAGCCACAGTTAGGTTAAGCGATAAACTGGTACAGCCACAGTTAGGTTAAGCGATAAACTGGTACAGCCACAGTTAGGTTAAGCGATAAACTGGTACAGCCACAGTTAGGTTAAGCGATAAACTGGTACAGCCACAGTTAGGTTAAGCGATAAACTGGTACAGCCACAGTTAGGTTAAGCGATAAACTGGTACAGCCACAGTTAGGTTAAGCGATAAAGTTGGTTAAATTTGGTATTGTGTGGGAAGGGGGCAGAGAGAGAGGGGGGGGGGGGGTGGATAGTGGTGGCAGTACACGGATGCCTGAGTCACCGTCAGATACGTCACGTCGGTTCGATGCTTGTAGCAAGAGGCTGGCGGATGTGTGTCTCTCACTTCTGCAATTTTTCATGTGGTATAACACGAGGGCGGGGGATGATATTTGGTGCCCCTCTGTGTAGGATGTGTGTTGGTGGTGTTGATTTATCTGAGCAATGGTAGTTGTCGGAGGAGTGGGGTATTGTGCTTTTATAGGTGGACCTACTGCTCTGGTTATCATAGTGTCGACGGTGCAATGTGGCAGAGAGGATGCACTCGACATTGTCGCATTCCAGATGTTTACGTATTGTGTGTCTCCGTTGCAGGCCGAGAGTGGTGCATGTTCGAGTGTCTGGCTGACGTGCGATTCACGTTGTGTGCCCAGTCTTACAGCACGTATAGGGACATTCGCATAAATCATCTATATTTGGCCTTGCATCATTTACTAAGCAGTGCCGTGAGACGACCGAACTATTAGGAAAGTACTGATGTACCGCATAATGTTTACCTTCCACCACACGGCGAGTATCGACTGTGCCCAGCGTTGCCACCGCAGGCAGCGGTCACCGTCACCATTGTGCGGCGGAACGGAACATCTATATCCTCAGAGGAGCACTCTTTGCCGCCGGGCGTCACGTCTCGCGGCCTGCCGGCCAGCGCCCACGACGAACTTACTGCATGTATAGGGACATTCGCATGTATCATCTATCTATGTGGCCCTGCATCAATTACTAAGCAGTGCCGTGAGACGACTGAACTATTAGTAAAGTACTGATGAACAGCAGAATGTTTACCTTCCACAATGGGCGAGTGGTCGACTCTACCCCAGCGTCGCCACCGCAGGAAGCGGTCTTGGAAAAACTACCCCCACACCGTCACCATTGTGCGGGGGAACGGACCCTCTATATCCACAGAGGAGCACTCTTTGCCACCGGGCTTCAGGTCTCGCGACCTGCCGTCCAGTGCCCACGGGGAACCGCGTGGAGGTGGTGCCGCCGTAGCATCCGCTTACAATGGGCAATCAGCCGGCGCACGTTTCTCCTGCGGGTAGCAGGGTCCACAGCACTCGGCTCGGGCTAGCCAGGCCTTGCCCATCGTCGAGCCCGGAATTTCCGGGTTCTTGGCCTAGAGTCTGTCGCTACTTAGTCATCGTCAGCCCATGAGTCGTCATCTGAATCATTGCTGCTGGTCTCCGGAGTCGTGTCGGGGTCATGGAGCATTCCTGCTCTTTCCCTCACGAGTTCCAAAGCCCTCCGCTGCAAATATTGATCCAGAGCTTGTGCGGATATTGCAGACGCAAGAGTGTTGAGCGCCCTCCAGTGCTCTCTGCTCCGGAGTAGCGCTCTAACATCTCTGTTAGGGGGCAGTTGTTCCCGTACTTCAGCAAATTGTGGACAGTCCCACAGAGTGTGCTCCGGGGTTCCTTCCTCGCCACAGTCACAGTCTGTGGTTTCTCTTTTGCCAGTCCTACACAAGTAGGTGGAAAAGGGCCCATGTCCTGTCAAGAAATGCACCAATCCCCGTGAGGGTTTCAGAAACCGAAGTCTCATCCGCTCTCTCACGTTGGGGAAAAAATGGTGCACGCGCCTGCTTGTGCGGAGCGCGTCCCACCTCTGCTGCCACTCGTCAAAGAGCCAGTTCCGGACTTCAGCAGCGCTGTCTGCCGGTCGGCCTAAGATGTTATTGACCCCATCCGGATTTCCCTTCCGGAGCCAATACAGCGCACCCCTTTCCCTGACCAGCAGGTCAAGTGGGGGGATTGCTGTGATGACTAGTAGCGCATCGGCGGAAGTCGTGCTGTATGCTCCAGTGAGGCGCAACAGCGCTTGGCGCTGCAGCCTCCTCATCGCCGCCGCAGGTTTTCTCTGTCTCAGCCTATGAGCCCAGACACTCGACCCGTAAGCCGTGATGGCCACGAGAATGCTCGAGTGATATAGCCTTAATGTCTGCAATGGCAGATGGTATTGCTTGTTTGCAATACTGGCTATCTTGTGGAAGAGGGCCTGGCTTTTGCGACATACGATCTCGATATGCGCAGAGAACAGTCTGGACTCATCGAGGTGGATTCCCAGATACCTCGCCATGCGTGTTCGCCTGATAGCTCCATCGTTGGCACCGCCAGCAATTCGGAGTACAGGGCCACGTGCCAAACGGCCGCGCAGCAAGATATACACAGTCTTCTCAGCAGACAGCTTCAGCTTCACTTTGTGGCACCACTGCTGCAGGGCGTTGAGCGCTGCGTTGCAGTTTACTTCCAACATTGCCCGAGAGTCACCTTCTATCACTAGAAGGATGTCATCGGCGTACGCTACTACGCCTCGCACTTGTCGCAGTTCTCCTAGTTCCGCCAACACAGGCTCGAGGCCTACATCCCAGAATATGGGACCGCAGACCGAGCCCTGTGGGCATCCCTTGGTGATCGACTTCTCAACCGCCCGCCCCGGGCACCGCAAAACCGCCCGCCGGTTACGGCAGTAGTCTAGCAGGCACCGGTACAGGGGCCCAGGACATTCCAACTTCCTTAGGCTGTCGAACAGTGCCGGCCACCATAGGTTGTCGAAAGCCCCAGCGATGTCAACCATTATCCCCGCAACGTACTTGGCTGTAGATGTGTCCACCAACAACATTGCCTTGTTTATAGCATCTTCTGTACACAGACCCCTCCTGAATCCATATTGGTCGGGACTGCGTCCCCTAAGTTCCCGGTGTTGCTCTAGCCGAAGGCATAGGAGCTTCTCCTGGAGCTTAGCCATGGAGTTCAAGAGACAGATGGGTCGGTATGATTTCGGCACTTCCGGATCCTTGTCCTCACCCTTTCTCAGAATGACCACTTCGGCCAACTTCCACGATTCTGGTACCCGTCCCTGACGTAAGCACTCATTGTAGAGGTTAGTCAGGTAAGGGCAGATCTCCGCGCACAGGGCTTGGAGAACCTCGGCAGCGAGTCCATCATGGCCCGTCGCCTTTTTACGGCGCAATTCAAGAATTGCGGCGGTAACTTCACGTTCAGTGAACGGAGCAACAGGCGTCTCATCGGCATACAGCTCATGGAGTTGTCGCCTCAAATTCCCCTGTTCCTCGTCCTCATCTTCGCTACTATCGTCGGGCAATAAGGTACTCATGAGGAGCTCAGCTGACTCTTGCCAGTCCTTGGTGTGACTGCCATCGATCTTCCTTAGGGTCGACAGGACCGTCGGTGACCGAACTTTTGACACGGCAATCTTGTACGGTGTACCCCAGGGGTCAGCCGCCAGACTGTCACGAACAAAAGACTGCCAACTCTCAGTCCGTACTGTGTGCAGTGCCCGCTTAAACACGGCTTTGGCCCGCCTGTACCGCGCAAGCGTGGCCTCACGAATGTGATCGCCTACGCTGCGCTGGTAATGCCGCCGCGCTCTTCTGCATTCGCGTCGGAGACGCTGCAGCTCAGGGTTCCAAGGTGCCTTAGGCATTTTCCCTGTGTGGGCCAACGGGACTGCGCCTGTTGCTGCTGTCTGTATGGCCGCCGTCAGATCTTCTGCAGCTTTGTCAACGTCCACAACGCGATCCATTGGCCAATTCGGTATCACTAGATTACCTCTTAGTCGATCCCAATTAGCCTTTCGCCAGTTGTACTTGACGGTGCCGTTCACCTGGTCTTCAGGAGGAGGCTCCCCATCATAGGCTACAGTGAATGTGATCAGATTGTGGTCACTTAGTGTCATTCCCCGCCATACCTTCCAGTTCTCCGCACGGAGATGCTCGTGTGCACTCTTCAGTGTCACATCGATATTCGAGGTCGCTCCACGGCGGCCTTCGAAAGTTGGTGGGAAGTTTGGTCGGTTCAGCACTTCTAGTCTGAGCTCGTGAATTGCTTCAGCGAGTCTCTCACCTCGCCTGGCGGCGCGTCGAGCACCAAGAGGCGTGATGTCACTGTGCCATAGGGGTGACATGGCATTTGCGTCCATTGTGCAAATCAGCAAGTCATTGCGGTAGAACCCAACCGCCTCTTTTAACTGGTCGATATACGGTCTTTCTCTGTGCCTGTACTGAAAGTACATATTTAGCACGAAAAAGGTGAAATCGCCAGTATTTATCTCAGCTAACACCATGCATCTGTTGCTTAGGTGCGCCACTTTGACTGCTCTGAAGGAACGATTTAGCACAACAATTGCTGCCATAGGATGCTCTCCCCCAGCCAGGATCTGAGCTGTTGTCGGCATATATCGGATCTTTCCGTCCCTAGAGTAGGGCTCTTGCAGACATAATATGTCTAGAGACTCCTCCTCCGCTCGGCGTCGTACCTCCTGCATCACCGCTTGCGTTCGCGCGCAGTTCAGCTGTCCTATCTTAACCGACATTGGCATTGTGATTTTTCACAGTCCGGTCGGGGACAGGAGAGGTAGCGGCCGGAATGGAGACGGTTGACGAGAGGTCTTGTCTCCCATAGTCTGTCCGCTGGATTTTGCGTTGAGTGAGAATCCTGTAGTAGGCACACTCTTTGCCTGGCGTTTCGCATGTGCGATTACGCTTTTTGCACGGGATACAGACCGCTCGGTCCCCCGCTTTTCTACAGTCCTTCCTCATGTGGCCGTTCTCGCCACAGTGCCCACATGTTATTATACTCGGGTCCTGCTTGCAGAACCTTACCGAGTGGTTCACATCCTGGCACCGCGTGCAAACGACTAAGTCCAGGTAGTCGTCAACCGGCATGGACTCAAAGCCCATGTACAGTCGCTTCTGCCTCAGAATCGCGACTCTGAGTCTGGGGCTTACTTCCACCACGAGATGTGATGTTTGTTTGCCCCTTGGCCCAGTCCGGAACTTCGGCTTAAACTCCTGGCGAAACTGTGTTTCGGAAAGTCCTCCAAGGTCGTTTTGCTTTCGAGTTAGCTCAACCACAGCTTCATTCTTCATGACACATGGTACATGATATATGATTATCTGCGGATTGAGCTTTTTCGGCAGTTCGCACTTGAGTGCTTCTGTCAGTTTGTTGTTAGCTAGAAGCTTCTGGCGATCAGTCTCAGACGCCACATCTACGATGAGCGTCGGGCCGTTTGTGGCGACCCGTGAGAACTTCACACCTTCAACCTCAGGCTTGACCAGGGAGGTGAATTTCTTTCTCACTTCTGCGCCAGTTTCATTGCCCTTGGACTTGATGAAGAGCGTTGCCTTCTCAGTCAGGGCTTTGGTTATCATCGCCTGCGTTTTCCGTTCTGGTATGGGTGGAGCGGCGGCAACTTGTGCAAAGGTCTTGGGTGGCGCCGTGGGCACCGCCTTCGTCCTCGCCAGCTCCTCCTCCAAGGCTTCCACCCTTCCGGTGAGGGCCGACTGCGCCATGGCCCAATCAAACAACTTAGCTCTCAGTTGTCTCTTAAAGTCCCCCAGATTTCCCTCCTCGACCAGTTGTCCCGGTTTTAGAGAGTCGTCCACGAGCTTCAGGACGTCCTCGAGCCGCGTCGCGATAAGCTTCACGGTCGCAAGATCGCTTGGGCTTGCCTTGTATCGGGACGTGCCGTCATCGACTGGGCCGCCAGGCTGTTGTCCGGCTACCTGCGCCGAGTCCGGCTGCTTGTTCGGTTTCCGCTTCTTCCGTCGTGTCCGGGACTTGCGTCTCTCGGCACCCGACATTGGTGAAGAGGCGCGGCTACTGCTGGCGCTTTCCCCGACTGGGCCGCTGGGCAGTTGCCCGGCTACCTTCGCCGGTTTCGGCACACTTTTCGCCGTCTCCGGCAGTTGAGACTTCG
>NW_026062765.1:12500-20000 GCF_023897955.1 Schistocerca gregaria | reverse complement strand
TCAGAATCGCTACGGACCTCCATCAGGGTTTCCCCTGACTTCGTCCTGGCCAGGCATAGTTCACCATCTTTCGGGTCCCAACGTGTACGCTCTAGGTGCGCCTCACCTCGCAATGAGGACGAGACGCCCCGGGAGTGCGGAGGCCGCCGCCCCGTGAAGGGCGGGGAAGCCCCATCCTCCCTCGGCCCGCGCAAGGCGAGACCTTCACTTTCATTACGCCTTTAGGTTTCGTACAGCCCAATGACTCGCGCACATGTTAGACTCCTTGGTCCGTGTTTCAAGACGGGTCGTGAAATTGTCCAAAGCTGAAGCGCCGCTGACGGGAGCGATTATTCCGCCCGAGAGCATCCCGAGCCAACAGCGGCGCGGGTCCGGGGCCGGGCCAGGTAGGTCCGTCATCCGGGAAGAACCGCGCGCGCTTGCCGGGAGCCCGAGCGCCCAAAGGGGCGAATCGACTCCTCCAGATATACCGCCGAGCAGCCAGCCAGGACACCGGGGCTCTGCCCAACAGACGCGAACCGAGGCCCGCGGAAGGACAGGCTGCGCACCCGGGCCGTAGGCCGGCACCCAGCGGGTCGCGACGTCCTACTAGGGGAGAAGTGCGGCCCACCGCACACCGGAACGGCCCCACCCCGCGGCGAGTGGAAAGGCAACCGGACACGACCCCGCCGCGGATTGCTCCGCGCGGGCGGCCGGCCCCATCTGCCGAGGGCGGGGGCCAGTGGCCGGATGGGCGTGAATCTCACCCGTTCGACCTTTCGGACTTCTCACGTTTACCCCAGAACGGTTTCACGTACTTTTGAACTCTCTCTTCAAAGTTCTTTTCAACTTTCCCTCACGGTACTTGTTCGCTATCGGTCTCGTGGTCATATTTAGTCTCAGATGGAGTTTACCACCCACTTGGAGCTGCACTCTCAAGCAACCCGACTCGAAGGAGAGGTCCCGCCGACGCTCGCACCGGCCGCTACGGGCCTGGCACCCTCTACGGGCCGTGGCCTCATTCAAGTTGGACTTGGGCTCGGCGCGAGGCGTCGGGGTAGTGGACCCTCCCAAACACCACATGCCACGACAGGCGGCAGCCTGCGGGGTTCGGTGCTGGACTCTTCCCTGTTCGCTCGCCGCTACTGGGGGAATCCTTGTTAGTTTCTTTTCCTCCGCTTAGTAATATGCTTAAATTCAGCGGGTAGTCTCGCCTGCTCTGAGGTCGTTGTACGAGGTGTCGCACGCCACACCGCCAGCCGGCTGTGCACGCTACCGAGAAAGTACCGGTATGCGAACCGCCAGGCGACGGGCGCGCATCGCACGTTTAAGGAGACGCGGCCGGCCACACAGGCGACCACGACACTCCCACGTCTCCGAAGCGGGACAAACGCCGCGCGCTTCAGTATACGTAGCCGACCCTCAGCCAGACGTGGCCCGGGAACGGAATCCATGGACCGCAATGTGCGTTCGAAACGTCGATGTTCATGTGTCCTGCAGTTCACATGTCGACGCGCAATTTGCTGCGTTCTTCATCGACCCACGAGCCGAGTGATCCACCGTCCTGGGTGATCTTTTCCTTTTCAGTCTCCCACTGTCTCTTTCAAGACAGTAGCATTTGCGGGACTGAGGCGTCTGACGGCCCCTGTTCCACTATTTTTTTTGTGTCCAACGGCCTCACAGCCGATGGGCGTCGTACGGCTCCACACCGGAGCGGACAGGCACTCGGGCGAACGTCATTCAAAACCGGCGCCAGGCGCCAGGTACCGCAGGCCAGCCGCTCCAGAGCTTCAGCGCTCGTACCACACAACAACAACACTTCCGCTAGTTTTGAGAGGCACGCGTGGTTCCGCACGCGGCGCACGGCCACTGCCGTACAGGTAGCGTGTTGCGCGACACGACACGCACATCGAAAGACATGCAGTCTAGTCGGTAATGATCCTTCCGCAGGTTCACCTACGGAAACCTTGTTACGACTTTTACTTCCTCTAAATGATCAAGTTTGGTCATCTTTCCGGTAGCATCGGCAACGACAGAGTCGATGCCGCGTACCAGTCCGAAGACCTCACTAAATCATTCAATCGGTAGTAGCGACGGGCGGTGTGTACAAAGGGCAGGGACGTAATCAACGCGAGCTTATGACTCGCGCTTACTGGGAATTCCTCGTTCATGGGGAACAATTGCAAGCCCCAATCCCTAGCACGAAGGAGGTTCAGCGGGTTACCCCGACCTTTCGGCCTAGGAAGACACGCTGATTCCTTCAGTGTAGCGCGCGTGCGGCCCAGAACATCTAAGGGCATCACAGACCTGTTATTGCTCAATCTCGTGCGGCTAGAAGCCGCCTGTCCCTCTAAGAAGAAAAGTAATCGCTGACAGCACGAAGGATGTCACGCGACTAGTTAGCAGGCTAGAGTCTCGTTCGTTATCGGAATTAACCAGACAAATCGCTCCACCAACTAAGAACGGCCATGCACCACCACCCACCGAATCAAGAAAGAGCTATCAATCTGTCAATCCTTCCGGTGTCCGGGCCTGGTGAGGTTTCCCGTGTTGAGTCAAATTAAGCCGCAGGCTCCACTCCTGGTGGTGCCCTTCCGTCAATTCCTTTAAGTTTCAGCTTTGCAACCATACTTCCCCCGGAACCCAAAAGCTTTGGTTTCCCGGAGGCTGCCCGCCGAGTCATCGGAGGAACTGCGGCGGATCGCTGGCTGGCATCGTTTATGGTTAGAACTAGGGCGGTATCTGATCGCCTTCGAACCTCTAACTTTCGTTCTTGATTAATGAAAACATACTTGGCAAATGCTTTCGCTTCTGTTCGTCTTGCGACGATCCAAGAATTTCACCTCTAACGTCGCAATACGAATGCCCCCGCCTGTCCCTATTAATCATTACCTCGGGTTCCGAAAACCAACAAAATAGAACCGAGGTCCTATTCCATTATTCCATGCACACAGTATTCAGGCGGGCTTGCCTGCTTTAAGCACTCTAATTTGTTCAAAGTAAACGTGCCGGCCCACCGAGACACTCAACAAAGAGCACCCTGGTAGGATTTAAACGGGGTCCGCCTCGGGACGCGAAAGCACCCCTTCGGCTCGCCCCACCGGCAGGACGTCCCACGATACATGCCAGTTAAACACCGACGGGCGGTGAACCAACAGCGTGGGACACAAATCCAACTACGAGCTTTTTAACCGCAACAACTTTAATATACGCTATTGGAGCTGGAATTACCGCGGCTGCTGGCACCAGACTTGCCCTCCAATAGATACTCGTTAAAGGATTTAAAGTGTACTCATTCCGATTACGGGGCCTCGGATGAGTCCCGTATCGTTATTTTTCGTCACTACCTCCCCGTGCCGGGAGTGGGTAATTTGCGCGCCTGCTGCCTTCCTTGGATGTGGTAGCCGTTTCTCAGGCTCCCTCTCCGGAATCGAACCCTGATTCCCCGTTACCCGTTACAACCATGGTAGGCGCAGAACCTACCATCGACAGTTGATAAGGCAGACATTTGAAAGATGCGTCGCCGGTACGAGGACCGTGCGATCAGCCCAAAGTTATTCAGAGTCACCAAGGCAAACGGACCAGACAAGCCAATCCGATTGGTTTTGATCTAATAAAAGCGTCCCTTCCATCTCTGGTCGGGACTCTGTTTGCATGTATTAGCTCTAGAATTACCACAGTTATCCAAGTAACGTGGGTACGATCTAAGGAACCATAACTGATTTAATGAGCCATTCGCGGTTTCACCTTAATGCGGCTTGTACTGAGACATGCATGGCTTAATCTTTGAGACAAGCATATGACTACTGGCAGGATCAACCAGGGAGCTGCGTCAACTAGAGCTGAGCAGCCGGCCGCCCGGGAGTGTGTCCCGGGGGCCCGCGCGAACACGCAAGCGTCCGCTCAATTATTCTGCAAACAGGAGGAGGCCGAGCTCCCCTGCACGATACACCTCGAAACCCTCTCAGGTCCCGGCGGCGCGCAGCGCCGTCCTAGGTACTTGGTCGGTTTCGAGAGAGGCGCAATCGCCCGGAGTTAGGCGAGTAGACGGTTTTAGTGCGAACACCCTTGCTCCCAACTGAGCTTGCCGCTGCCGACAGAGGCCCGGGAGCGTGCTGTCGTGGCATTGCCGGCGGGAGACAACACGCGCCACCTATGGTGACCGGCAGCTCCAACGCCAGCGCCACACAAGGGCAAAGCCCCACTTGGGTGTAGAAGCGAACTCTCCCAGCACAGCGCACGCGCCAACACGTCCGCACAACTGCGATACAAACCACCTGCGAGAACCGCTGGGGCGACCGAGCAGCAGACGGCGTCGCGGCGCCGAGTGCCAGGCGGCGGCGCATCCTCAACGCACACAGTCCTCAATCAGACCAGCACACTGCAGATGTCCACCGCGCTTCGCACCGGGCTCGGCTGAACCAACTTTGGCCGCCAGGCGCCGCGTGCAGGGTGCGCCGCAGCGTAGCTGCGCCGCCTGCCGGGCCCGTCGGCTGGCGCTCCTGCCACTCGGCGCCCCCCACCAGCCGCCTGTTGCGCGTGCGCCCACGCAGCGCGCGGCCAACACGCCGGGCGGCCCCCCTTCACCGGCCGGGAACAGTCCCACCAAGCCACCGCCGCGTATCGCTTCATACCCACATGGGCCTAGTCACGCGTGTGGATGTGGCGGGTACCGCTGAAACAACCGGTTAATAGCTGTACCGATCGTCGCCATCACAGATTCACCTCCAGCGTGAACAACCGCTCAACAACGGATTTCCAGTTCATTTGCGTATCTTGGGCAGTAAACGTAGATGTCCACCTACATTTGCGAATTCAACAATTCTTGCATGCCAGGATGTCATGTGTCACGACACGCTACATCAGACCACATACACACTGCGACATGTGCAGAAGAGAACACGTGGAAGGTGGCCCGCGCACGTATGCGATGTACCTTCCGCGATCCACTGTCAACCGGCATCTGCGGCATGTCCCAGATATGGAACGCGGTCCACCAGGGTAGCACTTTGTGTGAGGCAATACGACAAAGTCGGAATACACGCGTCACTACATCAGACGGCTCACGCTGACCTGACCTGACCTGACTCACCGCACCACCACCCCCAGCGACCCAGGGTGACATACAATGCGTTCGTACGTTCCTCCCACACGCCTCTACGGCGTACCACAGTGCAACCTAGCTGTTATTGGGAGACGAGACAAGTAGCATCAAGCACAACATATGGAAATTGAGATTCGACACCGTTGGGCACAGCCAGCGTACGGTCACACGTATCACACTACTTCACTCTGTACGTAACGACCGATGATCGGTACAGCGTGTGGGTTACGCGTACGACATCAGCGGACAATGGACACAGACCATACCACGACGTACACTGAGGGCGTCGACATCTGAATGCAACTGAACAGCTGCGAGGCTCATTTAACACTCAAACGCCAGACCGACCAGCTTGAGAGGACAGAGACACAAAGAGGGGGACAGAGGGGGACAGAGGGGGGGGAGGGGGGGGGTCGGCGATATAGTCCTATTGCAGTACAATTGACAGTGGATAGCAGGAATATGTGGAAAGTAAGCAACACTCGCAAGACATCTACATGAGGATAACAACGACACCAGAGATTCCGAGCAGTGAACTATGTTAGGCAAAGGGACAACGTGGGTTAGGTTAAGGGACAACGTGGGTTAGGTTAAGGGACAACGTGGGTTAGGTTAAGGGACAACGTGGGTTAGGTTAAGGGACAACGTGGGTTAGGTTAAGGGACAACGTGGGTTAGGTTAAGGGACAACGTGGGTTAGGTTAAGGGACAACGTGGGTTAGGTTAAGGGACAACGTGGGTTAGGTTAAGGGACAACGTGGGTTAGGTTAAGGGACAACGTGGGTTAGGTTAAGGGACAACGTGGGTTAGGTTAAGGGACAACGTGGGTTAGGTTAAGGGACAACGTGGGTTAGGTTAAGGGACAACGTGGGTTAGGTTAAGGGACAACGTGGGTTAGGTTAAGGGACAACGTGGGTTAGGTTAAGGGACAACGTGGGTTAGGTTAAGGGACAACGTGGGTTAGGTTAAGGGACAACGTGGGTTAGGTTAAGGGACAACGTGGGTTAGGTTAAGGGACAACGTGGGTTAGGTTAAGGGACAACGTGGGTTAGGTTAAGGGACAACGTGGGTTAGGTTAAGGGACAACGTGGGTTAGGTTAAGGGACAACGTGGGTTAGGTTAAGGGACAACGTGGGTTAGGTTAAGGGACAACGTGGGTTAGGTTAAGGGACAACGTCGGTTAGGTTAAGGGACAACGTCGGTTAGGTTAAGGGACAACGTCGGTTAGGTTAAGGGACAACTTGAGTTAGGTTAAGGGACAACTTGAGTTAGGTTAAGGGACAACTTGAGTTAGGTTAAGGGACAACTTGAGTTAGGTTAAGGGACAAATTGAGTTAGGTTAAGGGACAAATTGAGTTAGGTTAAGGGACAACTTGAGTTAGGTTAAGGGACAACTTGAGTTAGGTTAAGGGACAAATTGAGTTAGGTTAAGGGACAAATTGAGTTAGGTTAAGGGACAAATTGAGTTAGGTTAAGGGACAAATTGAGTTAGGTTAAGGGACAAATTGAGTTAGGTTAAGGGACAAATTGAGTTAGGTTAAGGGACAAATTGAGTTAGGTTAAGGGACAAATTGAGTTAGGTTAAGGGACAAATTGAGTTAGGTTAAGGGACAAATTGAGTTAGGTTAAGGGACAAATTGAGTTAGGTTAAGGGACAAATTGAGTTAGGTTAAGGGACAAATTGAGTTAGGTTAAGGGACAACTTGAGTTAGGTTAAGGGACAACTTGAGTTAGGTTAAGGGACAACTTGAGTTAGGTTAAGGGACAACTTGAGTTAGGTTAAGGGACAACTTGAGTTAGGTTAAGGGACAACTTGAGTTAGGTTAAGGGACAACTTGAGTTAGGTTAAGGGACAACTTGAGTTAGGTTAAGGGACAACTTGAGTTAGGTTAAGGGACAACTTGAGTTAGGTTAAGGGACAACTTGAGTTAGGTTAAGGGACAACTTGAGTTAGGTTAAGGGACAACTTGAGTTAGGTTAAGGGACAACTTGAGTTAGGTTAAGGGACAACTTGAGTTAGGTTAAGGGACAACTTGAGTTAGGTTAAGGGACAACTTGAGTTAGGTTAAGGGACAACTTGAGTTAGGTTAAGGGACAACGTGGGTTAGGTTAAGGGACAAATTGAGTTAGGTTAAGGGACAACTTGAGTTAGGTTAAGGGACAACTTGAGTTAGGTTAAGGGACAACTTGAGTTAGGTTAAGGGACAACTTGAGTTAGGTTAAGGGACAACTTGAGTTAGGTTAAGGGACAACTTGAGTTAGGTTAAGGGACAACTTGAGTTAGGTTAAGGGACAACTTGAGTTAGGTTAAGGGACAACTTGAGTTAGGTTAAGGGACAACTTGAGTTAGGTTAAGGGACAACTTGAGTTAGGTTAAGGGACAACTTGAGTTAGGTTAAGGGACAACTTGAGTTAGGT
>NW_026062765.1:0-5000 GCF_023897955.1 Schistocerca gregaria | reverse complement strand
CTCACAGCCGATGGGCGTCGTACGGCTCCACACCGGAGCGGACAGGCACTCGGGCGAACGTCATTCAAAACCGGCGCCAGGCGCCAGGTACCGCAGGCCAGCCGCTCCAGAGCTTCAGCGCTCGTACCACACAACAACAACACTTCCGCTAGTTTTGAGAGGCACGCGTGGTTCCGCACGCGGCGCACGGCCACTGCCGTACAGGTAGCGTGTTGCGCGACACGACACGCACATCGAAAGACATGCAGTCTAGTCGGTAATGATCCTTCCGCAGGTTCACCTACGGAAACCTTGTTACGACTTTTACTTCCTCTAAATGATCAAGTTTGGTCATCTTTCCGGTAGCATCGGCAACGACAGAGTCGATGCCGCGTACCAGTCCGAAGACCTCACTAAATCATTCAATCGGTAGTAGCGACGGGCGGTGTGTACAAAGGGCAGGGACGTAATCAACGCGAGCTTATGACTCGCGCTTACTGGGAATTCCTCGTTCATGGGGAACAATTGCAAGCCCCAATCCCTAGCACGAAGGAGGTTCAGCGGGTTACCCCGACCTTTCGGCCTAGGAAGACACGCTGATTCCTTCAGTGTAGCGCGCGTGCGGCCCAGAACATCTAAGGGCATCACAGACCTGTTATTGCTCAATCTCGTGCGGCTAGAAGCCGCCTGTCCCTCTAAGAAGAAAAGTAATCGCTGACAGCACGAAGGATGTCACGCGACTAGTTAGCAGGCTAGAGTCTCGTTCGTTATCGGAATTAACCAGACAAATCGCTCCACCAACTAAGAACGGCCATGCACCACCACCCACCGAATCAAGAAAGAGCTATCAATCTGTCAATCCTTCCGGTGTCCGGGCCTGGTGAGGTTTCCCGTGTTGAGTCAAATTAAGCCGCAGGCTCCACTCCTGGTGGTGCCCTTCCGTCAATTCCTTTAAGTTTCAGCTTTGCAACCATACTTCCCCCGGAACCCAAAAGCTTTGGTTTCCCGGAGGCTGCCCGCCGAGTCATCGGAGGAACTGCGGCGGATCGCTGGCTGGCATCGTTTATGGTTAGAACTAGGGCGGTATCTGATCGCCTTCGAACCTCTAACTTTCGTTCTTGATTAATGAAAACATACTTGGCAAATGCTTTCGCTTCTGTTCGTCTTGCGACGATCCAAGAATTTCACCTCTAACGTCGCAATACGAATGCCCCCGCCTGTCCCTATTAATCATTACCTCGGGTTCCGAAAACCAACAAAATAGAACCGAGGTCCTATTCCATTATTCCATGCACACAGTATTCAGGCGGGCTTGCCTGCTTTAAGCACTCTAATTTGTTCAAAGTAAACGTGCCGGCCCACCGAGACACTCAACAAAGAGCACCCTGGTAGGATTTAAACGGGGTCCGCCTCGGGACGCGAAAGCACCCCTTCGGCTCGCCCCACCGGCAGGACGTCCCACGATACATGCCAGTTAAACACCGACGGGCGGTGAACCAACAGCGTGGGACACAAATCCAACTACGAGCTTTTTAACCGCAACAACTTTAATATACGCTATTGGAGCTGGAATTACCGCGGCTGCTGGCACCAGACTTGCCCTCCAATAGATACTCGTTAAAGGATTTAAAGTGTACTCATTCCGATTACGGGGCCTCGGATGAGTCCCGTATCGTTATTTTTCGTCACTACCTCCCCGTGCCGGGAGTGGGTAATTTGCGCGCCTGCTGCCTTCCTTGGATGTGGTAGCCGTTTCTCAGGCTCCCTCTCCGGAATCGAACCCTGATTCCCCGTTACCCGTTACAACCATGGTAGGCGCAGAACCTACCATCGACAGTTGATAAGGCAGACATTTGAAAGATGCGTCGCCGGTACGAGGACCGTGCGATCAGCCCAAAGTTATTCAGAGTCACCAAGGCAAACGGACCAGACAAGCCAATCCGATTGGTTTTGATCTAATAAAAGCGTCCCTTCCATCTCTGGTCGGGACTCTGTTTGCATGTATTAGCTCTAGAATTACCACAGTTATCCAAGTAACGTGGGTACGATCTAAGGAACCATAACTGATTTAATGAGCCATTCGCGGTTTCACCTTAATGCGGCTTGTACTGAGACATGCATGGCTTAATCTTTGAGACAAGCATATGACTACTGGCAGGATCAACCAGGGAGCTGCGTCAACTAGAGCTGAGCAGCCGGCCGCCCGGGAGTGTGTCCCGGGGGCCCGCGCGAACACGCAAGCGTCCGCTCAATTATTCTGCAAACAGGAGGAGGCCGAGCTCCCCTGCACGATACACCTCGAAACCCTCTCAGGTCCCGGCGGCGCGCAGCGCCGTCCTAGGTACTTGGTCGGTTTCGAGAGAGGCGCAATCGCCCGGAGTTAGGCGAGTAGACGGTTTTAGTGCGAACACCCTTGCTCCCAACTGAGCTTGCCGCTGCCGACAGAGGCCCGGGAGCGTGCTGTCGTGGCATTGCCGGCGGGAGACAACACGCGCCACCTATGGTGACCGGCAGCTCCAACGCCAGCGCCACACAAGGGCAAAGCCCCACTTGGGTGCAGAAGCGAACTCTCCCAGCACAGCGCACGCGCCAACACGTCCGCACAACTGCGATACAAACCACCTGCGAGAACCGCTGGGGCGACCGAGCAGCAGACGGCGTCGCGGCGCCGAGTGCCAGGCGGCGGCGCATCCTCAACGCACACAGTCCTCAATCAGACCAGCACACTGCAGATGTCCACCGCGCTTCGCACCGGGCTCGGCTGAACCAACTTTGGCCGCCAGGCGCCGCGTGCAGGGTGCGCCGCAGCGTAGCTGCGCCGCCTGCCGGGCCCGTCGGCTGGCGCTCCTGCCACTCGGCGCCCCCCACCAGCCGCCTGTTGCGCGTGCGCCCACGCAGCGCGCGGCCAACACGCCGGGCGGCCCCCCTTCACCGGCCGGGAACAGTCCCACCAAGCCACCGCCGCGTATCGCTTCATACCCACATGGGCCTAGTCACGCGTGTGGATGTGGCGGGTACCGCTGAAACAACCGGTTAATAGCTGTACCGATCGTCGCCATCACAGATTCACCTCCAGCGTGAACAACCGCTCAACAACGGATTTCCAGTTCATTTGCGTATCTTGGGCAGTAAACGTAGATGTCCACCTACATTTGCGAATTCAACAATTCTTGCATGCCAGGATGTCATGTGTCACGACACGCTACATCAGACCACATACACACTGCGACATGTGCAGAAGAGAACACGTGGAAGGTGGCCCGCGCACGTATGCGATGTACCTTCCGCGATCCACTGTCAACCGGCATCTGCGGCATGTCCCAGATATGGAACGCGGTCCACCAGGGTAGCACTTTGTGTGAGGCAATACGACAAAGTCGGAATACACGCGTCACTACATCAGACGGCTCACGCTGACCTGACCTGACCTGACTCACCGCACCACCACCCCCAGCGACCCAGGGTGACATACAATGCGTTCGTACGTTCCTCCCACACGCCTCTACGGCGTACCACAGTGCAACCTAGCTGTTATTGGGAGACGAGACAAGTAGCATCAAGCACAACATATGGAAATTGAGATTCGACACCGTTGGGCACAGCCAGCGTACGGTCACACGTATCACACTACTTCACTCTGTACGTAACGACCGATGATCGGTACAGCGTGTGGGTTACGCGTACGACATCAGCGGACAATGGACACAGACCATACCACGACGTACACTGAGGGCGTCGACATCTGAATGCAACTGAACAGCTGCGAGGCTCATTTAACACTCAAACGCCAGACCGACCAGCTTGAGAGGACAGAGACACAAAGAGGGGGACAGAGGGGGACAGAGGGGGGGGAGGGGGGGGGTCGGCGATATAGTCCTATTGCAGTACAATTGACAGTGGATAGCAGGAATATGTGGAAAGTAAGCAACACTCGCAAGACATCTACATGAGGATAACAACGACACCAGAGATTCCGAGCAGTGAACTATGTTAGGCAAAGGGACAACGTGGGTTAGGTTAAGGGACAACGTGGGTTAGGTTAAGGGACAACGTGGGTTAGGTTAAGGGACAACGTGGGTTAGGTTAAGGGACAACGTGGGTTAGGTTAAGGGACAACGTGGGTTAGGTTAAGGGACAACGTGGGTTAGGTTAAGGGACAACGTGGGTTAGGTTAAGGGACAACGTGGGTTAGGTTAAGGGACAACGTGGGTTAGGTTAAGGGACAACGTGGGTTAGGTTAAGGGACAACGTGGGTTAGGTTAAGGGACAACGTGGGTTAGGTTAAGGGACAACGTGGGTTAGGTTAAGGGACAACGTGGGTTAGGTTAAGGGACAACGTGGGTTAGGTTAAGGGACAACGTGGGTTAGGTTAAGGGACAACGTGGGTTAGGTTAAGGGACAACGTGGGTTAGGTTAAGGGACAACGTGGGTTAGGTTAAGGGACAACGTGGGTTAGGTTAAGGGACAACGTGGGTTAGGTTAAGGGACAACGTGGGTTAGGTTAAGGGACAACGTGGGTTAGGTTAAGGGACAACGTGGGTTAGGTTAAGGGACAACGTGGGTTAGGTTAAGGGACAACGTGGGTTAGGTTAAGGGACAACGTGGGTTAGGTTAAGGGACAACGTCGGTTAGGTTAAGGGACAACGTCGGTTAGGTTAAGGGACAACGTCGGTTAGGTTAAGGGACAACTTGAGTTAGGTTAAGGGACAAACTTGAGTTAGGTTTAAGGGACAACTTGAGTTAGGTTAAGGACAACTTGAGTTAGGTTAAGGACAAATTGAGTTAGGTTAAGGGACAAATTGAGTTAGGTTAAGGGACAACTTGAGTTAGGTTAAGGGACAACTTGAGTTAGGTTAAGGGACAAATTGAGTTAGGTTAAGGGACAAATTGAGTTAGGTTAAGGGACAAATTGAGTTAGGTTAAGGGACAAATTGAGTTAGGTTAAGGGACAAATTGAGTTAGGTTAAGGGACAAATTGAGTTAGGTTAAGGGACAAATTGAGTTAACACGCGATCTAGTGT
>NW_026062764.1:0-78626 GCF_023897955.1 Schistocerca gregaria | reverse complement strand
ACCAGAATTGTCTTCTCTAGGTCTCAACATGAATTTGATGAAGGGTAATTGCCTGAAACTTTACTGATAAAGGCAAAATAGTTCTCTTAATTCACCTCAAAAGCACGATAACCGACCTCGATATCAGATGGAGCAATAAATGAAATATTCGAAAGTGTCATTCATTGGTTCTCAATAAATGGTCTAGCACATCATTTACAAAGAAAAGGCATCTTATTCAGTTTTGTACAAGGAAAGACAAATCATCACTAATAATGAAGCATTACGGAAAAGAAATATGTGAAGACTGATTGTTAAAAATACTTGGGGGTACATAGTGATGAGAACAAGAATTATAAAACTGAGTGCAGCAACATTTGCTCTAAATTTGATTGCCATAAGTGGCAATGACATCACTAGAAAATTTAACTTCCTTCTTTCATTGATGTCATATTTAGAATGGGGGCCTCTGACCCCTCCCCCTCCCCATCCCCCTACACACACGCACAGTGCCTATCCTCAAACTTCACATAGATAAAGAAATTAGGTAGCCTCACAACACATACACTCTTACAAAGTTTGTTTTGAAGGATCAGCACAATTTGAAAATAATACTAGCATTCATAAATACAATACTAGGAGGAAAACAGTGGGACTTAATCTTGTTGTAGCACAGAAAGAAGCATATCATGCAGCCATAAAAATATTTGACAACCTCCCTTTAATTAACAAGGTGCTGGCTGATAATGAAAGTTGACAAGTGCTATTCCATAGATGAATTTCTGAGAAGGAAACAACAGGTTACCCACGAGCACTGATGTGCTGCTTCCTGGACTTGGGTAGGCGCGCCGGCCCCGGACTGAATCAGCCCAGCAGGTTAACAACGAGGGACGGCATGCCTGAATGTGGTTTTTAGGCAGTTTTCCACATCCCACATGGTAAATACTGGGCTGGTCCCCATGTACCACCTCAGTTACATAACTTACAGACATCTGAAAAACATTCGCACTATTTCATGGCTTACACTAGACGCAGACAGCTAGGGTACATTACTTCTGTCCTGGGGGGTACATGATGGTGACAAGAAGGGCATCTGGCAACAACACTCTGTGACACTAACATTGCCAACTCTATAGTAACAGGGTCAACCCCGTGTTGAAGCGGGGCAAAGGCCCAAGCAAATTATGAGAAGGTGACATCCAAAAATGAACATATCTACTAAATGCAATTTATCACAGTCAACATGAAACTTATTTTGGGCATACATAAGAATGAAAATAGCATACTGCAGTGTGAATGCCTTTTACTTTTAGGCCAAAAGGCAGTTCATATCTGTAAATCAAATCTACAATGAAAATATTCCTTTAAAAAGCACATTTAAATATGGACATGTTCTCATTACATGAACCATGAGCGATTTTCAAAACTAAAAATCTTCTTCTTTCTTTCAAAATAACTTACCTCTTATTGTATAATGCTTGTTATACCATATCATTTCACACATTTTTATAGTGTAGTATGTGATACCATAGAAAAAACTGTAAAGTGGCCACTATAGTACTAATATTCGTTTTCAATATTTTATTCAAATTTCAGGTTTATTATTACTTCACAATTATTTAAAATGTTTCAGATCACCATGCCAGAATAAAATGACGTAACTGTGGCATTAACTATCTTTAGAAGTATTCTTTGACGTAAATGCAAAAAAGAATAATTTTCTTAACAGTCACAAGCAACATGGAAATATCATCGGTGATGGTTGTGTTCCAACTTAAGTACTAGTGATTTTGGCAGGCTTCTTAAAAATTAGTTTACTGTAAACCATCAACATCTTTTTTCCTATTATCTTAGACTGGATGGCTGAAAAGTACTTGGGCTTTTGTCCAAGGAAAGGGTTTTGTAGTGGTTCATCTGCTCTTTTACATCTAGTTGGGACTTCTAGAATGCGTTTGTCTCAACATCAGTATGAGTGTTTCCCATAGCTTTGTACTTGTGTATGGAAATGCATTTTATTTCACATATTTAATGTGAAATCCCTATCTAAGGACCTACAAGATGTACATCGGCGAGCAAGGTTTCTTAGCTGAGTCACTGATTGTAGATCTCATTGTATTCCTCTTTTGTTACAATTGTTGGCCTTTTTCTTAGAAGTTTTCCTATTCTATCAAAAGTGGAGTCAGTGCATAAGTAACTGTGTCCTTTTAATAATAATAAAAAGTAGTGCTATGCAACATATTATGAGGGAGCACGGAAGCACAAACAGTTGCTCTGCATTAGAGAAACAGTGTGACTGGAATGGAAATCACTCGACTGGATGTAATGGATTAGTTATCCTTCACACAAAATGTGTATGTGGACACAGATGTATTTTCCTAGGCTTGTATCTTGGCAAATGTTTGATTTCACTTAAATTGTATGATTATCTAGGTTCTGCTTATCCTGTTTGTTTTGTTCCATTCTGTGTCTCATTTATTTTAAATTCCTGACATGTTTGCTTTTGTGTGTAAGCTCCTCATATAAAATTTTGTTGAGGATTAAGGCAGCAACAAAGTTCAGTAAATAGTCAGCATGAACTAATTCTGTGCAATGGGAACCCCAGAAAAGCAGATGATAAAAGCTCTCAGATTACAATTGCCTTCCTCATCTTCCAGAAAACACGCTACTTTTGATTTTTGGGTCATGACAAATGTTGACCATCTTGATGAGATCAGTCTCATTGACTGGGTGCACATTTGTCAAACATGGATTTCATGAGCTGGGGACTTGTTAACACGAACAGTCGATTGCTACTCTAAGCTCTGGACATACTTTTGCCTACCATCCAATGACACAGTAATGGAACATTGTACGTCATAGTGCATGGGATTTTGATCTTATTGGCTGAACTGTGAACATTGTAGGAGAAAAATAATTTTGAAAATGCACCATTTGTCAATAAGGGTTGAGGGGAGTGAAACAATCATTACTGAGTAACTGCTATGGAATATGCTGTACTGGGGCAAGCAGGGTTCTGTTTGGGTGGGCCCCAAATAGGCTTGTGATTATCTCACTGTATAAATTTCCAGAGGGTTATTGGTTGACCCTACCACCCCATCAGCAAACAAACATTTAACAGTAAAAATGTGATAGTAACACAGTATCAGGAGAATTATTAAATAATGTTGCACTAGTTACAGAACACAGATTTGAACCGTTGCCTCATGACTCACACACATGAATGTATCTTCTTCTGCTTCTACACAATGAGCACTGATCCAAAGGAATTGCTGAAGAAATGGTCTTGGATGGTTATTGATTCATTCAAGAGACATACTTGAGGTATAGGGACTTCTGAAATTAAGTTACGCAACAGGCACGGCACCCTTTCAGAAGAGTGGGCATGTTACCAATTTCCTGAGAGACAATTCTGCTGCAGTACGGACAACAGGTTCATCACATTGTGGGAGTGAAATGGCTCTCCAAAGTTGAGGTACAAGGAACAGTAAGTTTCTTGTTAGCCAAACATACAAATTGCACACAAATTCGCCATGGAATTCTTGCAGTGTATGGTGCAATGCAATGTAGCATCCAGTCGTAGTGAAACAGTGCCAACAATTTGATGAAGACCATTCAGTCTTTCCAGCAAGCTCAGTGGATATTTGACAGGAAAGAGATTTTCCATCAAAGAGGAAATTCACACAGCAATCCTCAAATTGTTCCATGACTGAGGCACACGTTTATATTTTCAAGAAACTGGACAGTTTGTGGGATGTTACAATTGTTGTTTACAGGTTTTAGTGACTGTAGTGAAAAGTAGCATCACTTTGAATTGTATTGCAGCATACAGTAAAAGTTACTCAGTCTGCCATAGTAACAGGTAACTTTCTTTCTGAAGTCTCATAGTTTCCTGCTGCTTTCACACCTTTCTTTGACAATCATCAGATGTCAGGTTACTCCTGGATGCATCAGTGAATGGAATCCTACTCTGCTGACTGAGTACCCATTCTGTGTTTTCCCATACCCAACTCCACAGACCAATGCTTTGGGGGAGGGATGCTAGTGCTATCTGAGGCCACATTGATAATGTGGAGACTTGGATTCTGTCTTGACCATAGTTGCCTGATATCCCAGATATCTGGTTGGAAACCCAACTCCCAACTGTACTTTGTTGGGATAGATAAAATTCCTGGTTACATAAAAATGGACAACATTATATAAAATGATGTGGTCTTCACTTCAAATTGCTCATTACCAATTTCTAATGAGGGGCAGTCTTGTATGAGTTACTGACTTAAACTCCTCCTTTTATTAACAGCGCTAAGTGGCCATACTTGACTAAATAGCCATTGTTTTCGAGTAGTGCATCAGAGGTCAATCGTGACAGTGCTTTGTAATTCTCTGCTGAAAAAATTGAATAGGGTTGTGCAGTTTCCTTCCCCTGTGGCAGCCTTAGTCGTCATGATGATCTTATCAAAACATTCGAAAGAGAAATTGTGACGAAGGAAGCTGGGATAATTTTTTAATTTTTACTTCCCCCTTGTTTTGCAATATGCCTCCTTCAAATTTGTTTCTTCACTTTCAACTAATTACCATTAACATATGTGAATTGTAATCTGCATTTTCATAAAAGAGAAAGGCAGCCCCCTCAGGTTGAATTTTGTCTGTGTAATTCATTTTCTAATTTATATTGAGTATTCCTAGCTAGTATCTTTTATTATGGGGCAAAATCAGTCATTTTTATGTAACTTTAATTCCGATGTTGACTTATAAACAAATATAAATGGGAAGTTGTGCACTGGCCATACATAACTGTGTATTATTGGGAGGATGTGAAAAGTGAAAGTAGAAGACTGTGAAACGCAAGTGTGCATCTGTCGGCTACATCATTTACAGTAGACAGTACTGCACACCCCTATGTTTTCAGCCAGTATGTAGACACCGAGGACAACAAAGGAACAAAGTAGGCAAACCACAACAAAATGGCAGTTTACTTGCAGCACAGTCTAAACTATGTTGAAAAATGATTTGACTTTGAAGAAAGTGTCTACAGGACTTTCAAACCATTTTCACTGACAGTGAAACAGAGCTCAGTTTCAGAATATCTAGAAGTTATTTCTTGCAGATGGGGATTTGATGTTTGAAGAATGTGTGCAGTTAAAGAACTTTCTCAAGGATGAAGAGAAGAACTTTTCAAGCTGAAATCTGATTAGTGGAAGGAATTTTTTTTCATTGTTATGAAAACTATGACAACTTCTTAAAACTTTTCCGTCTTGTTTCAGATGATGGTGAACACTTGGTGAGCTGAGAGGAACCTTTTCCCAGCAGCAACATTAGAAGCTGAAATAATAATAATAATAATGAAGATGGTTTAGTGATTTACATGTCTCCAGTTTTATTGAGGAAGAAGAGAAGATTCTATGAAGGAGATTGAAAAGTGAGCAAAAATCTCAATAAGGTAAAAAAAAAAAAAACATTGAATTGTAGCCTGTGTGTGTTTAGTCCTGGTTTTTTAAAAAATATCCCGATTTAGTTCAGAAAAAACTTGGTGTCTGGTCTGTACTAATACAGCTGCCTTCTAAATGGGCAGTGCACAGCTCTTTTGCATTTTCTTGTGGGTGCCTATGAGCCACAACTCTTATGCTCTAAACAGGTTGTCGACTCCAGGCTACCACTGGAAGATGGTTTGTCTCACAGTAGTGGTTCTCTGTTTGAATGATGTCACTGTGGTGTATGACAAATTGACAGGCAACTTATCATGCTGCTATACACTCACAATGTAGATAAGCCTGAAATGATCCTTCAGAGCATGTTTACAGACAACACAGTTGAAGATTTTAATGAATCTGTCTCACAGACACTTCTGTTCAATAGTAGATTATGATAAATATTGTGGCCAACAAAGTATCTGATTCCATTAAATTTTCAGCTATGTTTTTTCAATAATTGCAAATCTGCTGTTCAAAAATGGAAGCCTTTTGGATTGATATTTTGTTTGAAATTTCTTTCTGTTTCTTTGATGTTTGAGATTATAAATTTCATGTGTTTCAAATTATTTGGTTATGAAAATGCCTCATAGCACTTCTGTGTCAAATAGAAACTGTTATAATTTTTCATAACCACTAGAACAGTTCCTGAAGTTAATATTGTAAAAATGTACCTTTGATGCTTTGCACCCGTGAGTTGAGTTGTGCTATCGTTGTTAACTTTCTCAATAGTTTTAGTGAGGTTACTGAATGAGAGTAGTTGTCTTGGACTTGATGTCACATGGAACCAAGTGCAGTTTTATCTGTTGGACTGAGTAATGTGAACTCAGTGTATATCATGAACTGTAATTTGCTTTTATACTTCTGCAACTTTGAAATCAGTGACTCTTTTTTAGCCAGTTGCCAAAGCTTTAGAAATGTGGTTTAGCTGTTGATTACATTTGGAGAATTGGGCTTATCAAAAGCTACAATGTTGTTTCATCAGCAAGTCAAGATATTAACTGAAACTATATGACCTAGAGCCCACATGAATTGTACTTCTAAATATATTTGGATGGTGAGCTGAGCCACAAAATACTTCAAATCATGTCGATGATTGTTGATACTGTTTTCTAGGTTATGCAACAAATGTCATTGGAACTCTATCCTACAGTGTCATATCCCAACATTACACTTCAGACAGTTCTGACAAACAAGTGTTACATCGTTTCAATATTTTCTTGTTGTTTGGAGTGAGTAACGGGACTCTTGTAATACACAGGAAGAGAGAAGAAATAAAGCTCTTGATATCAGAGGCAGGAAGGGTCTTGGAAGATAAATTGAATGGAATGGAAGGGATAAAAATCAGAAATTTTTGACATTCCTACCTGGAATTTCCGTTGGTTGTTTTAAAAATGCTAAAATTCCACCAACCGACATATTGCCCCCTGCCAGTGGTGTGGTGTGATGTGATGCAACATGGAGGGGCAGCTGGTCAGCACACCTCTGTCCTAGGATTTTTTTTACTGTGAAACCACTACTACTCGGTCAAGCAGCTCCTCACAAGACTGACTGCATTTTGTACCAGTCACAGTCCCCCCCCCCCCGAGGAAAAATCTCTGGCAGTTAGTCGAATGGCACAGCTAAGGAGGCAGACAGTGGAATGGGTAGTGTGTTAAAGAGCAGTTCTAAGATGAACATAAGACAAGAATAATGGAATGTAGTCAAGTTGAATCAGGAGATGCGGAATGAATAACGAGGGATGATCAGCGAGTTTGCATTTGAAAGCTGTACGAGGAGGGGTGAAAAAGCTTCTACCCTAACAAATAAAGAGTGAAAGAAATTTCATAATATAAATTTATTTGTATATATAATACCTATGTACACCAATACACTTGGAGGCATGCTCAGATAACTTCTGCAAACCATTCAAAGAAAAGATCTTTGATTTCAATTGCAACAAAGCATCAGTCACTGCATCATCATCATCCTTTGAGGTATTTTTTTTCGGTTTGGGACAAGGAAAAAGTCTGACCCAGTCAGATCTGGAGAATATGGCAGGTGACACGTTCCACATCATTACGAAAGAATCGTGTTCATGATCCATGGAACAACTAATATAACTAACTAGAATTGGAAGTTTTTCATTGTCCATTATACGAGGTTTGTCCGGAAAATACGTATAAAGGTTGAATAATGTCTTTATGTTACAGGTTGCAGTCACCATCAGGTGAGACTACTGCTGTAATCAATCAAATCAATGCTCAGTTCGAGTCAGAGCACTCTGCGTGAAGGTGGGAGTGTGCAGCAGGTTGTGTTCTTAAAGACCGTGGATTGACAGAATGATTGCTGACAAGCTGTCAACCCTCAAAACAATTGTTCACAAAAACTTGAAATGAAGAAATTGTACCGAAGCTCTTGACACCAGAACAGAAAGCAAAGAGGGTTGAGTGCTGTAGGGATTGGTTAGAAGCAGAGGAATGAGGTGACTTTCTCAACCGAGTCATCACTGAAGACGTGTCCTGGTATTAGAAATTCGATGTGGAGCTCAAAGCAAGGAATGGAAACTAGCAGGAGAACCGAGAACAAAAGAGTCGCGAAAATCAAGGTCCAATGTGATGACAGTGTTGATTCTTGGAGCATTGTTCACAAGGAATTTGTCCCTCCCAGCAAGAGAGTGAACGGAAATTTTTACGTTGAAGTTCTGACACGTCTCGGAGCTCTTGTGGCAAGAGTTTGACCCTTCATCACAAGAATGCGCCCGCACACATGTCGCTCGTTGTGTTTTTGGCCCGAAGCTCAATCACCACTGGATTTAATCCCGTGTGAGTTCTTCATGTTCCCAAAAATGCGTAATGGTGTGGCATTGGGAGATGTGGAAACGACATGGCAACTAAACAACATCACAACTGAAGACTTTCAGCAATGTTATCAACAGTGGAAATGGCGTTGGCAGAAGTGTATCACGTCTCAGGGTGAGCACTTTGAAGGAGACCATTTTGTAATACCTGAATAATTGTAAAATAAAGTTATTATGCAACTTTTATATGTATTTTTCGGACAAACCTCGCAGATTAGGAAATGAGACACTGAAGATAATAGAAGTGTTTTGTTATTTGGGTAACAAAATAATTGATTTTGGCTGACACAGAGAGGATATAAAATGCAGGCTTCACTGTATATCTGAGAAAGAGGAATATGTTAGGAGTGGATGTAAATGTTACGGAGTCTTTTCTGGAGGTATCTGCGTGAAGTGTAGCCTTGCTCCGAAACGAGATGTGAACAACAAGCAGTTGAAGCTAGAAAAGGATGGTATCTTTAAAAATGTGTTTCTAGGAAGAAATTTTGATGATTTCGTGGATAAAACATAAGGTAAACTCTGTCCATCGGTACTGGCCGACCACCGTGTCATCGTTTACCAATGACGTCCAGCACACCACTATCCTGCCTGTGTCAGTTTTCTTGTCCTCGAGTTCCTCAGTTGGCATCACAAGGGTGAATGTACACTTTCCCAATCCTCTCACCCAGAAAAATCCCTGGCAGTACAGGGAATCTAAACCTGCGTCCTCGCCATGATAGGCAGCAGCAGTGAACACTAAGTTACAGAGGTAGTCAATAAGTGGATAGATGACTACTACTGGCACTCGACACCCTCTGCAGTGCACCTAGAGGTGGCTAATGGAATAATTATGCAGTTGCAAATCAAATTACCAGGGACATAGTATTGAAAGAAATTTTCAGCACAACATGAGTAAAAGAAGGAACTGGTTGATAAGACATATGCTGATGCATCGAGGAATCATCAATTTGGTGTTGGTGGGATTTGAGTGAGAGGAGGAAAAACTGTTGAAGGGGAAATACAGTAAGCAGGTTCAAATAGATGTAGGCTTGCATAGAGAGCTGCATCAAACCAGTCTTTGGACTGAAGACCACAACAACAAAAACAGTTGGCTGTGTGTAGGAATTTTCTGTGGTCAGGAAAGCAATGAGAAATGATTTTCTGATTAAGAAAAGTGCAAACACTATACATTAATGTGGTGTAAAATGTTTCTTGAGCTGTTTATGAAGCCAGAGAAATCTTATATTAGTTCTTTTGGCATGATAAACCTGTACACGATGATTAAACTACACCTACCCATGGGTTTTATGCAACTTGCAATGCCTACAAATGTCATGGGCAAGATTTTCATTTCTCTCACCCACTACATGCAAATTACTAGTCCTACATAAAAAAATGAACAGGATCTTTTTGTTTGAAATTTAATGTAGTCATTTCTTTTTGGGAGGGGAGGGGATACATTTTTACTAGAAGCCATAGTTTTTGAATTATTTAACAAAAAGTACAAGACAGGCATTCAAATGCCTTTTTTCTTGAATGCCACAGAAAGTGTGGTGTCCAACAAAGTACAAAATGTAATGTAGTTAATTTGATACAAAAAGGTTCTGTTCATTGTTTTTGCAGGACTAACAGTGAGCATGTAGGGAGGAGAGAAGATTAAAATCATGGCTGTGGTTCTTGAAGATGTTGCAGGTTCCATAAAACTTTATGGCAGGGGCAGCTGAATAACCCTGTGTATGATCCACAAGATTCAACAACATGCTGATCAAACCTCATGGTCAAACATGGCTGCTGATAGAAAATAGGTGGTTCATATTGGCTTGAGTATCCCCATTATGTGACTGCTGTAAAGAAGAGGATGTGGGGTGTTCTCCGTCAGCTTTTATACCCACACTGGTATGCCAAAAGGCATTAAAATATACAAGGCATGCCAGAAAAGTAAGTACCATTGTGGGAAAGGACTCATGAAAACATTTCTTCAGACCGTAACAGCCACCACTGTTCAGACATTTGTCATAGCAGTAATCCAACTTTTCTATGCCCTTTTCATAGAAAGATAATACCAGTTAAGACCTCCAATACTGATCACACTTGCTTACATCATCATAGGTGTTCAAGCACCTTCATCCTGACTGATGATGAAGTAAAAGTGGTAGTCCGAAGATGTGAGATCAGCACTGATTGGCAGGTGGTCTCACTGTTCCCAAGTGAATTGTTTAGTAAGGATTTCAGTGCCACCAGCAGAAATGAAGCATCATAATGCTTCGATTGAGAGTTTTGCATCTTTTGTTTTGAATAGTGTGATGGAGTTCTCTCGGTGTTTTGCAGTATCATACCGCTTTCATGGTTTCAGCTCTGAGAAGGAACTCAACAAGCAGAATGCCTTGTTGGTCGCAGAATCCATTTCACCTGACTTTTTGCACTTGCAACTTCATTATGATTTCTTTTTTGGGGGTGGTGGAGGATTGTCGGACTGTCAGTTCCTTCACTCCATAGATTGTTGATTTTATTTTGGAGTGTCATGAAGACCCCAAGTTTCATCACCAGTCACGATTCTATTTAAGAACTCATCTTCCTCATCACTGTATTCAGTGCTGAAATGTCAAAACTCTGCCAAGGTACATAATTTTGAAAGCATTTTTCAAACGCAATTTATGACTGAGTCATGCAAAACAGTTTTTGAAATACATTCTTATTGTGAACCATGTGTTTTCTCACCCATACCATCAGTGACAACAGAAGGCTGTCCAACACATGCTTCGTCATGAGTGTTTCTTCAACTGTCTCATCCACTTTCTCACCGTAAATGTCTACAAGTTGATGAATTTCAGCTGGCTTAATGTTCTGTGTGTTGGAACTAAACATAACAGAGCACACTTCACAGTCACTGGGCTCAGAGGTTGTCCTAAAGATTTTGACTGATCACTAACAAATATAAATACCACAAAATTGAGCTGCAGTGTCAAGACAATGAACCAGAGAAATGTGTGAACCTACAACACAAGTGCTGCAGTGGCAGTAGAATGATTTGGCAATTACTTTCAGGATGCACCTCATACTTAGGACTTCAATGGAAGTGCCTGTCGCCTTTTAATGTAAATTTTTGCTTATGATGGTAACTATGTTTAAGCAGTGTGTGTGTGTGGCAAGGGGGTAATTAACAGTTGAACTATCTTTGTTTTGTTTATCTCTCTCTAGTCATGACAGGTAATGTGAATCAAGGACAAAGGTACTTTCTGAGTTACCTTAGTCAAGCTCCAACCCTTCTGTCCTGTACAGCTACTTGCTTTTATCCTGAGGTTGTTACTCTCTGGTCAGCAGGTGCTCCTAAAAAAGTTGCATACATTGTGTACAAAAATCTACATTTACAAAGAATTTGTGGGGCCAGACATGTTAGTAATGCTCAAGATATGGTGTGACTATTGGTATAGGGGCAATTCAGAAAATATCACCTGTCTACATTATGGCGCAACTGGAATATGCTTGCTCAAATAGTGACAATGCATTCAGCTGAACTGGTAACCAGTGCTTCATATACCAACATCGTCTCCCCCTATAAAAAAAGAAATTTAGAGGCAGTCACATAAAAAAAGCTTCTTTTCCTCTCCTAAACACTCGAAAATTGTGTGTATGTAGTTTGTTTTCATATACAGGGTGTATTAAAAGAGCTGTCACCATTACCTACACTGCTTGCATGGTGTTAATTTGCACACAGATTTCTGGTTGTTCCACTGGAAAGCTTACCAAGACATTTACAGCATAAAACTGATACCTGCTTGTATTTTAAAAAATGTACACAGCTCAAAGGTAGTGCAACTGCAGCTCTGTAGAATTACCATGCCTTTCATGCAGTACAACATTTTTAACCTCTGGGATTTGCTATGAAGTAATTACTCGATGCCATACGAAAAAACAAAACAGCCTCACTGCTAATATTTCTCACATACGTAATAGGTGATGGGAACAATGAAACCAACAAAATTAAGAAGACCATTAGCATTTTTTTTTAAATTCATCTATCTTTTACAGTAAATTTCAACCATAAATGTTTCGTAGGCACATTACAACATTAACAAACACTGCATTATAAATATAATTTGGGACTTCAGTGTGCAACTATATACATGACCATTTTTATTACTTAAGGGTTAATTTTATCGACTTACAGAAACAGTTAGTTTAAGAAACATTTAATCATGCCGATGGTCACCTGTTATCTCACTGCTACATAGTGTTAAACCATAAGCTAGGTGGAAGACTCACTGGACGAAAAATTGTTAGAACTACCTACATACATTGGTAAAAAGCACTTCTGCTGGTCTCAAAATACTTTATTGTGCGCTTCTGTTCCAAATGACAACTTCACAGCTACAGTAATTTCACCAATAAGGTGGGCTACAAATAGGTTGTAATATTCTGACCTCAGTAGCTCTTCAGCAAATAGAGCTACATAATATGTGCTACTGTTTTTACATGACCACTAATGCTAGTCATGTTTACAATAGAAACAATAATTAGGCCCAATACATTTAAAATTGTATGCCTACAGCCAGAATGTACTACTTGTTGGAAATGAAAATTCATCAAAATACTTGTAGTACACACTGAAATACCTTGCATCCATTCTCTCTTGCTGCAATAAAGCTAAATCTCATAGCCAAAGGCAGTTGTACATTGTTGAGGGGAACTAGAACAGCTAGTAAATGTAACTAAATAATATCTGTATTCATTTGAGTTTGTTTCACCAAGATCCAGATTATGTTGTCACTTATGTCCCCTTGTTCTCACATTAACCGATTAGTTTTCAATTTTGGCCAATTGATACAAGACAGACTTATAACTCCTTCATGTTCATTGTTATTGGCAATAACTTTATTAGCTCTGATGACAATACAAAACTTGATAAACAAGTCAATGCAATCTGTGCCAGCACTTACCTCTTTCAAATTTTGTTTACATTCAGTGCTATTCATTTTGTTCTAAGGCTTGTGTTTAGTATAAATAACCAATGGTGCATCTGTAGGCCATACCAGGTCCAATATTAAAACTGCCTCAATTTGATCCCATAGATTGCCACTTTACTGATGTGGCATTTAATAAATTAAAAAGAGCATCTCTCTTGAAATATTTACAAACTGAATACTGCTGAACAAGACGTACATACATTTTGACACAGTTATACAATTGAAAACGTTGACAGATGCTCCAAAAATTTCTTTTGCAACCTGAATACTGAAACATGTTCTAGGAACTACTTTAAAATGTTAAAATTCTACACTGGAAGACACTCTGTTTCATTTTTATATTACTGCAGAAGGGCAGGAGCAAGATAAGGTACTTTCAGGTTCCAGTACTGACCATGGTCTTACTGTCATCCAGTTAGAAACATTCACACAATGTTAGTCATAGCAGAAGCACTTCCACTACAATGGTTGTGACAAGTATGCTCCTAAACCCTATTATTCTCATTTACTTTTTTGTGGTTTACATTGTTCACTGATAAACAATGGCATCCTAGCAGACACTGAAGAAATAAACTTCTTTGGACCAAATACATGTTAAATGTTTATTAGTATTTCTGTCACAACAATAGAAGAAGGTAAGTAAGGTTGCTCCACACCAAAATTATAAAATTTTTTACTGCCAACACCAGTTGTTCTGCTCCAAAATCAAACTAAATTTTCAGGTCTTCTGTGTGGTCTGCAAGTTCCTTTATGTTGGGAGCATACGTTTTACTTAATAGGCAAGTTTTCTGGAACTTGTGATTTAGTAGAAAGCAAAGAAAAAACTAAAAGGCGATGAAATGAGAAATTAGAATGTGTGAGAATCACTCCAATTAGGCCAGTGGCTATATAATCTTGGTGGTGCACGGAACTGGGTTCTCAAGGCTGAGAAGAGACAGAAAAATGAAGTGAGATGTTTATGTTCCTTTGAAAGATCTAGAGACACTAGGAAGGATTATGTATGCCAATCAAGGACTATTTAAGACCATGACAGTTGGTCCTCTTGACTAGGGGTGTGAGAGAACAAACCACCACAGAAGAAAGGGAAAAATATTGTGAACTGCTATGCCAGATAGACAAATGTGTAAATTCATTAACTGAACACATAACAGGTATTGACTAGTAATAAGTTTCGCCAAAGCCAGTTGTCATTGGTTAGGTCAATACATGCCTAAGATGTCATTTTTCATGAGTAACACTGTGTGAACAAAGAACAGCTCTCAAGCATACTAAACATCAATGACCCGCTGCCTACTGGAATAACAAAGTTTCTTTATGGACCACATTTTGATTACTTGGCAGAAGCAATCTCTAGTTTATAGTGGGCTGTAATGACATCAAGCATAATATCTCACATCACCTCATAACTTTGGCATTCTGCTGTTTTTAGGGCAGTGCTTAACAAATCAAAGAAGTTCGCCAAGATATGGCACCGTTTTTTATAATACCTGCCACTCTGCTTGTGTCATGTTAATGGAAACTGACAATCATAGCACCCACAATGGTTCAATTTTCACTTTCACAAAAAGAAAACCAGACTGTCTGTGGGTTTGGTGTTCAGCAGGGGGCAAAACCTTGTTAGTGGTCTCGCTGCGAGACTCAAAAGCATTCTAATGCCCGTGCTTACATCACCGGGTTTTGAGAGAACTGTCGGAAGGCAGCAGTGTTATTCTTGGCAGGTCCTGGCAAAAATTACTATTGGGACAGCAAATGCATTAAATCACTAGAAACTGCTGTCAGGTAGAACCACTGTACTCAATAACAACCAGAATCATTTCTATAAGTATCGCATATGAGTGCAGCTTATTGAAACTATATGGACATGAGTTCAAAATCCCTTTCTTATCTGCAGGAATTTACACTAGATTATCACACAACAGCTGTAGGGACCTAGAATAAGTTTATTCATTGAGAATACAGAAAATTGCGACACTCTCATTTCGTTATTTTCAACAGAACAACCAAAGGAAATGGAAAATCTAGCTGAAGAAATTAATAAATTACACCACAAAATTCAATTCATTTCATGTCACTGTAGGAATGAAACATTAACAAAACTTTTTGTATAAAATTCTGAAATTTCCAGGAAGCCAACAATTACCAGGGTTACCATCCATATCAGTATAAAAATGTGTTCTTCAGAAGAATGTTTAATCACATGCGTAATGATCCAATGGATACAAGTGAAATATAAAAAGAAACACAAATTGTAAAATCAGCTGCCTCCAGTTATGAATACATTCCCACTGTAATACATAAATTAAACCAACCACCCACAAACAGGAAGACCATCTTTGTAATAAGCTGACCTTCCTCAAGGAAGATTTCATGCCAACCTCTTCAAGTTGTATGACATAAAAATAAGCTTCTTCACAAGCAACACAATACTGAAAGCACTAAGCAAGAATATCACAAGTCAGGTATGTCCAAACTTCTGCAATAAACAAACTGGTAGAAGCACAGGGATGCACTCTGTCTTAACATCCAAAACAAATCTGACTTTGCAGAATGAGTTACTGGGCAAGATTTGTGGCAATCAGTGTAGAAAAGAACCAGGCAAGAAATCTGACTTTCTTGAAGGAACTGAAATATCTTTCAACAGAGATACAGCACCAGTCTACTTGCTCAATGACAAATCTTGCCTTCACAACTATGAAGGCTTTATATTTCAAAAATAATTAAATTAAAAAAAAACCTGCCCCCCCTATCTCTCTTTACATCTTACCTACATTAATATCACTATAAATAATCTTGCATGATATATCTAAGCCTTCTACTCTTGTTTTTAAAAGTAAACTTCATCTACATAGCAAGAGCTGCAAATATTGGAACTTAACTCTATTTTTGGGCATTCATGTTCAGTTTTGATAAAAGTATTTACCCACACACTTTTATTGTCTCTGAGCAAAGTATGTTATATCTTCATAACACGCATCAGTTGTACAGTGCTGGCTAAGTTTAGTAATCAATTGTGCCTCATGGGCATGACTATTGTCTGAAGTAGTGATGGAAGGAATTGACACTTTGAATGCTGCATAGAGGGCTATGTGAGTGTCTTTTCTGAGCAGCACATTGCAAATCATACCAGATAAGCTCAATGTTCAAATCTGGGGAGTTTAGTGGCCAGTGGAAGTGTTTAAATTTAGAAGAGTGTTCCAGGAACCACTTTGTAGCAATTCTGGACCTGCCAACTGTATCATTGTCCTGCTGGAATTGACCGAGTCCATCAGAATTCCCAATGGACAGGATGCTTATGTATGTGTCACCTTTCAGGGTCATACCTAGCCATATACTCCAACTGCATGCCTCCTACATCATTACAGAGCCTCCACCAGCTACAACTGTCCCCTACTGACATGCAGTGTCCATAGATTCAAGAGGTTGTCTCCATGCCTGTACGTGTCCAACTGCACGACACAGTTTGAAATGAGACTTGTCCGACCAGGCAATGCGTTTCCACTCATCAACAGTCAAATATCAGTGTTGATGGACCCAGGTGAGGCGTAAAGCTTTGTGTCATTCAGTCAACAAGGGTACACAAGTGGACCTTCCGCTACAAAAGTTCATATCGGTGATGGTTCACACTCTGACACTTGTCCATGGCCCAGCATTGAAATATGCAGAAGGGTTGCACTTCTGTCACTTTGAATGATTCTCTTCAGTTGTTGGTCCTGTTTTTGCAGGATCTTTCTTCGGCTGCAATGATGTCGGAGATCTTATGTTTTACTAGATTCCGGATATTCACTGAATGCTCATGAAAATAACCACTTCATTCTTACGTTGGAGATGCTTTGTCCCATTGCTCATATGCCAACTATAACACCACATTCAAATTCACGTAAATCTTGATAAGCTGCCATTGTAGCAGCACTAAGCAATCTAGCATCTGTGCCAGAAAAATGTTGTCTTATATAGGCATTGCCGACTGCAGTGCCATAATCTGTATGTTTACAAATCCCTGTATTTGAATACGCATGCCTAAGCCAGTTTTGTTGGCAATTCAGAGTATATACATATCCAGTGAGAAGATAATGATATGTTACCAATCCACATACTGTGATGGAAGAGGTACATGGCAGGGAATGTGTTCTGTTGTTTGGTGGTTGATGGTATTCTGGGACCATTTTATCCTCAGAAAAAAAAAAAAAAAAAACTCTTACTTTGATATGCTCAGGCTGTAACTATGACTGGCTGACTCCCGAGACACAGTCTTTTTCCAGCAATATGGTGCACTGTGGCAGATGTTGCGGACCAGGTGTTACGAGGTATGCTGAAATGGCAGGGGTGGTCCTATTCCCTGGTGTTCTAGGCCAACAGGCATTAGAAACGTGGGCTTGTTTCTGTGAGCACATACCAAGGACAGAGTCTAACAAGCAGCTGTCAACCACATCAAAAATTTAATGAACAAAATCATTTCTGTCCTTGCCACAGGTGATGCAGATATAATGTGCTGAATGTGGATCGATCCTGATAACAGACTGGAAATTGTGCCCACATGTTGAAATTGATTAAACTGCATAAAACTTTGTGACAATACCTTAGGTCAAATTTGTTTGCATGCTGTTACACAACATAAGTGTTCTGTAACTTTTGAGACACTCTGTTTATCCTCTGCCCATTGCAGGTTAAAAACCTTATTGTGCTGTCAGAGCCCTTGATATGTTCTCAGAAAGAGGCTAAACCACCACACATTTCAAGTCACCTGCTGTCCAGTTTATGTGGTGTTTGCTGCACTGGCAACATATACATTTTTATGCCTCAATAGTCTTCTGCAACGGTCCCACTGCATGCAACTTGGCATCACAATATTTGGTTGAAAACTAGTAGACATGGGTCTGCAGTGATTCCTGTTGTGTTTGAGACTGACTGTCAATGGCAACTTACAATGTTCATCTCGATGACTAACTACGAGTTAGGATCTTAATGTGGCCACATTGTGTGGTACAACATTCATTGTAGACAAGCATTTGGGAGAGAATAATCCCATACGAGGAGGGTTGAGGAAAGAGCATGTAAAAGGCACATTATAAAATATGTGATGAAGGGAGGCAAATAACGTTGAGTAGCATCTATCGACCCACTTCACTGAGTGGTCAGCATATCTGACTGCCATGCAGTTCATTTCCAGTCATGTCGCACCTTCTCTCTGCTCAGGGAGTGGGTGATATGTTGTCCTTATTATTGATTCATCATCGCCAGCATGAAAGTCACCCACCGTGGTGTCAACAGAAAAGACCTGCTACTTGTCAGCCAAACTTACCCAGCAAGTGACTCCCAGGTATCAATGTCCATATGACCACTTCATTCCACCTAGAGCATTAGAAAGGGAAACGTACCAAAGAGGAACAGTGACTAAATATGCTAAATGTGTTGGGCTATAAACAAACAAAGATACTATTTCAAAATTTAAAAGCTTTTGTCTACCTTGGTCACCAAAGTCTGAACATTATGGCCTTTCCTCAGAAACATACAGTGATCACAAGTCCAAAGTAGCAACCGAAAAGATATCTTATCAGTGTACTATCAGATATGAGGCTCCTCTGAAATTGTCTATGGAGGTTTTTTACTTTCTCCTACATAAAGGGTGAGATGAACTCCACTGATAAAATTCAGGTGGTGGTTCAAAGATGTTTTATGAGTATTTTGGTACAATGGACCTTGGTCTCCTGTGGCTCACTGCAAAGTAATAATGTAATTATGATTTATTTAGTTTGTTACCTTCATTTCTTCTGAAAATACACTGTCCAGGCACGTTAATGTGACTACCCGTCAAGACCTCGAATAACCTCTTTTTGCAGTGCACACCGTTGCGAGACATGCAGGAAGAGATTCATGGAAATGATCATATGGCATTAATGACTGGCAGACCCCATCCAGGCTCGATCAGCTGCCTACTGCAATTCTTTTCATTTTATGCAGCTTTTGAGACATGCTTGTTGATGACAAGAACAACACAATGCCCACTTTCCAAGGACACAAAAATCCCGTATCAAACTGGGCTCCCCCACATGGCTGTGAGGTTCTGTATTAACAGGGGTGTGGAGCCATTACTATTTCATTGCCAAGTCCAGGTGTTCTAGGTTTCTCATGTGAGGATCCACAGACAATACACCCTGGCAGGGGGGTTCCCACAGATTCTCAGTTGGTTTAAATCCGAGGACTTTGGTGGTTAGAGGCATGTAATAAACTCGTCCTGTTGCTGTTTGAACCACACATGTACACTGCGAGCTGTGTTGCATTGTACTGCTGGTAAATGTCACTATGCTGAATAAAAACAAACTGTGTGTACGGGTGGACACGGCCCTCGAGGACAGACGGATACATCTGTTGATCCTTTGTGCCTCCCAGAATATCATCACCACCCAGGGAATGCCACAGACTCCCTCCCCTGTTGTGCCCCATTCTGACAGTTGTTGCAGTGTGTTTTGCTTTCAGACATTTAACAATGTGCATGCCAATGGCCATCTGTCATTTGAAAAGCCTCTCGGTTCATCTGGGTGGTCAGTTGTTTAACAGATGCACGTCTCTGCAGCTGACACTCACCCCTGTCATCTGTGGCCCATGACTACACAACAGTATCCACGGCACCAATTCTGAATAGCACCATTTTGCTGAGCACAGTATACTTTAACCACACTGACATGCAAACAGTTTACAGACTTACTCATTCCCAAATGCTTCCACCCTTTCCCCAAAAGCCAATGACAGTGCACATTTTGTCTCCTCCTTACAGTGACAACTGCACTATTTTCTCTGGCTCCCAACGTGCTTTGTATACCCTTCACTGCTAGTGGTGTTGTCTGTGAGTGATTACTGCATGTCGATTTTGATTGCAGGCAGTGGTCACATTAATATTATGGACCAGACCGTGTATCTGCACAATAAAGAAAAAACCCAGTGTAGCATATCAACTGTATTTTGTCAAAAAATATGCAAGTTTTTTCCACAGAAACGAAAATTTCTAAATTCGTTCCCCTGTTGAAAAAGAGTGATAATCTTGAACCAGAAAACTGCAGACCTGTCTCACTTCTCCCAACTTTCTCTAAGGTTTTGGCGATACTAATCAAATATAGAGTGACACATTATCTTAATTATGGAATCTGATAAACAGTAATCAGCATGGATTTCTAGCTGGGAGTAGTACCGAAACAGCTTTACTGGAAAAAACCCAAAAGAAATAATTAGTAAATTGGGAGAGGGAAAAAGTGTTGTCAGGATAAATCTAGAGCTGTCAAAAGCCTTTGACACTGTTGACCACAGCATACTTTTGGAAAAGCTTGAAGCTATAGGTATCAGAGGACCGGAACAAAAAGTGGCTTGAGTAGTATCTGGAAAAGAGGATGACGGTGGTTGGAATTACAGCACCAAAAGAAGTGTATTAGGCCCCTTGCTGTTCCCCATTTACATTAATTATATTCATGTGCCAGAGAGAAAAGCTAGAATCAAGTTGTTTTGCTGAAGATACTAGTTTAATTGTTTGTTTTATGAAGCAGTCATTGCACACTATTGTGGACCATGTCCTACAAGATACACAAAAATGGCTCGGTGCAAACAAGCTAACACTGAATGCAAAAAAAAAACTAATTATGTGCAATATTTAAGAATAAGTGAACATGACGACCTACATCTCACTATGGAGGGAAACAACTTGAAAGAGTTCAGTGAGCAAAATTCCTGGGTATGCACATTGATGAGAAGATAAACTGGAAGGACCATGTGGTGAGCTTAGCACTAAAACCCAATTCAGCATGTTTTGTACTTGGAATAATTTCAAGAGTTTGTAGTAATGACTGTACCAGATTAGTATATTTTGGCTATTTCCAGTCAATTGAGGCCTATAGGATAGTATCCTTGAGGAAAAACAAATTGTTGTTTAAATGAGATTTTCAAATTACAAAAACACCCTATTCAGATAACGACCCAGAGCCCACATCAAACACGTTGTAGGCCCCTTTTTAAAGCATTGGAAATTTTTGCAATTCCATCATTATACATTCTGAAATGTCTGTCGGTGATCAAACAAAATCGCGACAAAATGAAAAACCAATACAGGTTACCATACACGGCAATGTAAAAATCTCCACTTACAGGCTGTAATAAGGACCCAAAGTCAGAAACATGTATGTAATCAAGGCATCAAACTTTTTAATGCACTACCAAAACATATCAAAGAGCTGGAAAATTAGGATAAATTTAAAACTGTTATAAAGAACAACATGCTTGACAAATGTTATTACAGCATAAGTGAATAGCTGTGCACAAATGTATAAGGATTTAATTTCATGTGATGAACAAAATTTCATCAGTGAATGTGTCTGGCAAGCCCATAAGAAGATCAATAACCACATGCTTAAAAAATGTCACTAAAGTATAAGTGAATAGCTCTGCTCAACTGTAGAAAAATATATGATGTGGCAAATGAAATCACAACTTCAAGGAATAGGTCTGTCCAGCACATAATTTCTTGTGTCATAAAAACAGTTATTTGTTGTATATTGTATTAAAAATGAGATAAATTAATATGAATACAGCACAAATTTGATCATTGGGATGTTGTGGTCTTAAGTCCTGATACTGGTTTGATGCAGCTCTCCATGCTGCTCTATCCTGTGCAAGCTGCTTCATCTCCCAGTACCTACTGCAACCTACATCCTTCTGAATCTGTTTACTGTATTCATCTCTTGGTCTTCCTCTACGTTTTTACCTTTCCTGCTGCCCTCCAATACTAAATTGGTGATGTCTGAGAACATGTCCTACCAACCGATCCCTTCTTCTACTCAAGTTGTGCCACAAACTCGCCTTCTCCCGAATCGTATCCAATACCTCCTCATTAGTTATATGATCTACCCATCTAATCTTCAGCATTCTTCTGTAGCACCACATTTCGAAAGCTTCTATTCTCTTATTGTCCATGTTTCACTTCCATACCAGGCTACACTCCATACAAATACTTTCAGAAACGACTTCCTGACACATAAATCTATACTCGATGTGAACAAATTTCTCTTCTTCAGAAACGCTTTCCTTGCCAGTCTACATTTTATATCCTCTCTACTTCTCATCAGTTATTTTGCTCCCCAAATAGCAAAACTCATTTACTACTTTAAGTGTCTCATTTCCTAATATCATTCCCTCAGTATCACCTGACTTAATTCGACTACATTCCATTATCCTTGTTTTGCTTTTGTTGATGTTCACCTTATATCCTCCTTTCAAGACACTATTCATTCCGTTCAACTGCTCTTCCAGGTCATTTGCTGTCTCTGACAGAATTACAATGTCACTGGCGAACCTCAAAGTTTTTATTTCTTCTCCATGGCTTTTAATACCTACTCCGAACTTTTCTTTTGTTTCCTTTACTGCTTGCACAATATACAGATTGAATAACATCGAGGAGAGGCTACAACCCTGTCTCATTCCCTTCCCAACCACTGCTTCCCTTTCATGTCCCTCGAATCTTATAACTGCCATCTTGTTTCTGTACAAATTGTAAATAGCCTTTCGCTCCCTGTATTTTACCCCTGCCACCTTTAGAATTTGAAAGCAAGTATTCCAGTCAACATTGTCAAAAGCTTTCTCTAAGTCTACAAATGTTAGAAACGTAGGTTTGCCTTTCCTTAATCTACTTTATAAGGTAAGTTGTAGGGTCAGTATTGCCTCATGTGTTCCAATATTTCTACGGAATCCAAACTGATCTTCCCCAAGGTTGGCTTCTAGTTTTTTCCATTCATCTGTAAAGAATTTGCGTTAGTACTTTGCAGCTGTGACTTATTAAACTTATAGTTTGGTAATTTTCTCATCTGTCAACGCTTGCTCTCTTTGGGATTGGAATTATTATACTCTTCTTGAGGTCTGAGGGTATTTCGCCTGTCTCATACACCTTGCTCACCAGATGGTAGAGTTTTGTCAGGACTGGCTCTCCCAAGGCTGTCAGTAGTTCTAATGGAAGGTTTTCGACTCAGGTCTTTCACTGCTCTGTCAAACTCTTCATGCAGTATCATATCTCCCATTTCATCTTCATCTACATCCTCTTCCATTTCCACAATATTGTCCTCAAGTACATCACCCTTGTATAGATCCTCTATATACTCCTTCCAACTTTCAGCTTTCCCTTCTTTGCTTAGAACTAAGTTTCCATCTGAGCTCTTTATATTCATACAAGTGGTTCTCTTTAATTTTCCTGTAGGCAGTATCTATATTACCCCTGGTGAGACAAGCCTCTACATCCTTACATTTGTCCTCTACCCATCTCTGCTTAGCCATTTTGCACATCCTGTCGATCTCATTTTTGAGACATTTGTATACCTTTTTGCCTTCTTCATTTACTGCATTTTTATATTTTCTCCTTTCATCAGTTAGGTTCAATAACTCTTCTGTTACCCAAGGATTTCTAGCAGCCCTCATCTTTTTTCCTACTTTATCCTCTGCTGCCTTCACTACTTCATTTCTCAAAGCTACCCATTCTTCTTCTACTGTATTACTTTCCCCCATTCCTGTCATTTGTTCCCTTACGGTCTCCTTGAAGCTCTGTACAACCACTGGTTCTTTCAGTTTATCCAGGTCCCATCTCCTTAAATTCCCACCTTTTTGCAGTTTCTACAGGTCATAACCAATAGATTGCGGCCAGAGTCCACATTTGCCCCTGGAAATGTCTTACAATTTAAAACCTGTTTCCTAAATCTCTGTCTTACCATTATATAATGTGAAATATTGCAGTATCTCCAGGTCTCTTCCACATATACAACCTTCTTTCATGATTCTTGAACCCAGTGTTAATCATAGCTAAATTATGCTCTGAGCAAAATTCTACCAGATGGCTTCCTCTTTCATTTCTCCCCCCCCCCCCCCCCCCAAAAAAAAAAATCTATATTCACCTACCACGTTTCCTTATTTCCCTTTTCCTGCTACCGAATTGCAGTCACCAATGACTATTAAATTTTCGTCTCCTTTCACTATCTGAATAATTTCTTTTACTTCATCATACATTTCCTCGTCATCTGCAGAGCTAGTTGGCATATAAAGTTCTACAACTGTGGTAGGCGTGGGCTTCGTGTCTATCTTGGCCACAATAATGCGATTACTATGCTGTTTGTAGTAGCTTACCCACACTCCTATTTTTTTTATTCATTATTTAACCTACTCCTGGTTACCCCTCATTGATTTTGTGTTTATAACCCTGTAGTCACCTGACCAAAAGTCTTGTTCCTCCTGCCACCGAACTTCACCAATTCCCGCTATATCTTACTTTAACTTATCCATTTCCCTTTTTAAATTTTCTAACCTACCTGCCCGATTAAGGGATCTGAAATTCCACGCTCCGTTCCGTAGAACGTCAGTTTTCTTTCTCCTGATAACGACATCCTACTGAGTAGAGCTCGCCCAGAGATCCGAATGGGGGATTATTTTACCCCCGAAATGTTTTACCGAAGAGGACGCCATCATCATTTAACCATACAGTAAATGTGCATGCCCTCGGGAAAAATTTCTGCCATAGTTTCCCCTCGCTTTCAGCCATTCGCAGTCCCAGCACAGCAGGGCCGTTTCGGTTCGTGTTACAAGGGCAGATCAGTCAATCATCCATAATGTTGCTCTGCAACTACTAAAAAGGCTGCTGCCCCTCTTTAGGAATCACACCTTTGTCTGGCCTCTCAACAGATACTCCTCCGTTTTGGTTGCCCTATGGTACGTCTATCTGTATCACTGAGGCAAGCAAGCCTCCCCACCAACGGCAAGGTCCATGGTTCATGGTTCATTGGGATGATGATAAATAAAAGTGGCGAGTGGATGAGTGTGTTATGCATTGCAAGGCAAAACACAGCCAACTGGGCACGGTATAGCAAGAGCCAACGCTGCAGCACACTACTGGAACAGAAACCTTTCATCATTTTCCACTATGGAAGTGTTTAGAGAACGTGAGCTTAAGTCCTAAACGAACATAGTGTGGATGTGTAAGCCCTCAGCCTTCGTGCACTAAATTCTTCTCATCTCAGTACCACAGCCTTCGCCATCGGCGTAACCGTGGAATGCAGTAAGGGGTTGGCTGTTCGACCACAAGAAGCAGCAGCCTGCCCTGAGTTACAAGGGGCTAGCGGAAATTCGCGGGGATTGTCAGCTGCACTGTTTTGCTGCTTTACCTACAACTCAGACTATTGTGGTCGTGACATTTCTTGTACCTATTAAGTGTTGCAACAATGTATTTGTATGATTTCAGCTGTTACAACTGCGACTCTTTGGCATCACGGTAATAGGGTACGGCATTTTTTCGCCTGTTTAACTGCACAGTTTTATTTTTCGCTATCGATTTGCTGTAGTACCTTAGAACATATTCTGAGGTCAAACAGAACGACCTCAACGCGAGCCAGCATGAATTTCGAGAATATAGATCATGCAAAACCCAATTCACTTAAAAAGCACAGTTGTCCTGGTGAGTGAAATGCGTTTCGGAAATCAGTAAACACCGTTTTCCCCTGTCTGCCTTGATCTCTGGTTTTCAGACTGTCGTTCGAGTCGGGTTGCACGTAGTCGATGTTTTCGGAATCCATGCTGCTAAGCAGGGGGGAGCTCATTCAGTCTGAGGTAACTCGTTACGCCTGAGTTCAGAATTATAAATTTTCTGCTTGACCAAGATTTCGTGCCACCGTGAAGACCAGCCTAGACTTCAGGGTGGCTCTAATGCCACTCTTGATTCCTTGTGGATAGCTTGGAAGTTAATGCTGATAATCTCTGAGAACTGTACACAGTCGTATGCGTGAATACAAGGTGCGCTGATAAAAAGTAAAACATTTATTAACTGTCGGCTGCTACTTGGTAATCAGCACGTGATTACCGACGCAAAAGGTAATACAGAGTTTGACAGTAGGCGTACAAAAAATATCTCGTGACCAAAGACGTAAGCGTAGTTATGGCGATTCGCTTCTTAAAAGTATCTCGGTGCCTTTCTTTTTTGTATTTTTAAGTGCAGTGTGCCATGTTTTTGGCTAAATATACCACTTAATCTTTTACCCTTGTTTTCGTCTGTCTGTTGCAGATCCTTTGCTTCGGGAACGGGGAGATGTATCAAGTAGAAATTTTTTTCACATACAGAGGTCGTGTTCCCTTCACGGTGTAAAATATACAGACCTAGAGGGCACTTTCTGTTGACCTACACTAATGAAAATTAGCAAGGAGCAAGGTTTTACAGTACACGTAAAGGAAAAATCCGAAAACTGGCAATTTGTTATTATATCACACGGAAATTGTTATCCAACATCGAACTTCAAATTACAACATCAGTAGTTCTGCGTTCATGTTGACTGGGTCCCAATACTAAACGTCAAATATCGCGCAAGGAATGGCAGTATTGTGTTTCGGAATGTAGCCGTCATCAGATATGCATATGTCGTTCAAAGTTGCATGTGAAGCAAAATTTCGCAGAATAGACGCAGTTAGCCTCAATGCAAAACTTCTAATTACTCTAATAACAGTAATACTTAAATATCTTCAACATTTCGCGGTCCTGTCACCAACTGTATAAACATTAATTTTAATAATGAACAGTCTCAGTTGCACCGTTTATCTAGAATTTACCTGTGTTTCAGTCGGGATAACCCAACCTTCTTCACAATAACATATCTACTGTCTGTCCATAGTGGACATCGCCAAGTTAATACTACTAATTCATAAACTATCGCCAGACCGTAAAACTTATCTGGCACTGCCTCGGCCCCACTTCGCGACCGCGATACGGCAGCCACGAGTGCTGTAGTGGATCTCCACTATGAACACACAGTAAACACTGTTATTCTGAAGAAGGTTCAGTTATCCCTACTGAAACCTGGGTAAAGTCTAGGTAAGCGGTGCAACAGAGGCTGTTCATTATTAAAATAATAATACTGGTCGCCTGCTTCCTGCATGACTTTGTCACATTTATACTATTAAAATGAAAACATTCTCGAAAATCTTTTAATCCGTGGGATCGGTATCTTGCCAGGATCAATGTCGATAACGGGTGAAAATAGTCGAGATTCTCTACTCCCGGAACGTATGAACTGTCTACATACATAATTAAGTTTGTATAACATCCTCACCGAGCGAGTCCATTTTTTCGTTTTTTTTTTGTATATTATGCAATGTACCTTTTTTCTCTTTTGAAAATGTGTCTTAATAACGTGTAAGATTTGGCAGTTCATGGATGACTGACATGCAATGATTCAAACCCATTACATTCTTATGCCTTGTATTAAATAACAATGCTGCAATGAGACTGAAAATTGAAACCTATTACAGGGTTGCCACAACTTTCCCCCAAGTGAAAGACCTAAATTGTAAAAAAAAAAAGTAATGACCTCTGTGTTTCTGAACGTGTGAACAAAAATCTTAAGTACTAACATCAAAATGTTGTGTAATGAACTGCTTGTAGATGGAGAAAGGAAGCCCAATGGTAGATATGTTTAATTAAGATCACTGATTTTATTTTCATAAAGCGAAACCTATTTGGTGACGAAAATATGCATTTTCTTGGAGTTGCGAGACACATTCCTGAAAGCAGTGATGGTATTTAAAATAATCTCAGAAAAAAAGTAGGCCTCTCGAAATAAATGTACAAGGTGGGGAAGAGGTGTGTCAACCAACACTGTAGGTGACTGCTAATAAAATTATGCTTCTATGTTCGTAATTGTCGGTTATTACTCACTGAGTTATGTCTATTATCTACAGGTATTGTGTGATTCTTTTTCTTTCAATAAATACATGACCTCATAGTGTACAAACTGCCTGCGATTGCCACAAATTTTTTTTTCTTATCGTCCATTCTTTCAAATATATAAACTACTTTCGAAGTGCCAAAATATACTATAATAAATAAATTTTGTATCAAACGCCGCACTGTACAATGTACTTGCTGTGAGACAGTCACGATGCCCGAAATACATCGCCTGGGGCCGAGGAGGGGCACCACAGTCCTAGGTCCATGGTAGTACCCGCACATTAGTGGCAAACTATGGGCTTTGGATCGGCAGGCCCGATCCGTTAGAGAGACCCACAGAAATGGCCTGCAATTTTGGCCCGCCACGAAAGTCCATTCATGTGGCCAGCCATTCACATGTCACAGTCACCACATCGATGAAATGAGACCGCGGCGATAACACACGCAACGGGTAACTCGAGCAAATACTCTGAGAGTAGTCAGCAACTCACCGTAAGGATGATCGCTCAGGCACATAGAAAAGACCATCAAACTCTATAACTAAATTTTTGGCTATAGCCTTTGTCAGAAAACGAAAGTAGTTGTGACTTTTTTTTACCGCCAGTTCATTCGTCCAGTTGCGGAAGCTGTCAGGCGCTGACGCCACGCTGCAACACACTACTGCCAGGCGGGCTGCATCGGGCACAGCCCCTGTAAATTAGCAACTGCACAGTCCAGCGAGCTAAGAAAGTTGCAACTCGGTCTGCAGAGGTCCTTGGTGCACACGAGACACTAGAACAGGTGGTGCACACAACCGCGACAGTATCACTGCTGCTGCGGACCTTTCGCTGCATCCACCGTGACTCGTGCGGCCTCTGGAGTGTAAGTGTGCCTCCCGGGCAGTCCCGTCGTAGCCGACAATTGGTGCCCAGCATCGACTCCGACTGCACGCCGCCTTCGCTTCCTGTCCACAGTGTTAACTATACAGACGGCGCTTCTACGAAATCGGCAAAAAATTATATACACCATTTAAAGAATATTATGTTTTTGAAGAAAACTACACTGTCAAAAATTCCCTTTAACTAACAGCTAAAATTAAAAACTTTTCCATTTCTGATGATGGTAATTCCGTATCCTTTAACGTAGTTAATTTACTTGTTAACATTCACATTTATGAGACTATTAAAATTACTGATGAGAATCTTCTCCAACACAAAAACCTAATGTACAAGAAATTAAAGATGTCATTAGGTTATTACTTCTGATACTCTCCTATAACTATTTCCAGTTTAACGCTGAAATTTTTTTTACGACCTTTAGCCTTTGCCGTGCCCATTTGTATAACACGTACGCTTGCCAACAGTTTTGTTAAACATCACAAAAGGCAGTACTTTAAGAAATTGGTGTGACCTGAGCAATTTTCCAGTCTTTAGGTACGGATCTTTCTGTGAGCGGTTGTATATAATTACTAAACATGGAGCTATTGTATCAGCACACTCAGAGGAAATTGACTGGTATACAATCTGGAACGGAAACCTTGCCTTTAATAAGTGATTTAAGCTGCTTTGCTACACCGAGGATATATGCTTCTCATTTTGGCACTTTCTGTTGACTGGGCTTCGGGAATACTTGCTTCGTATTCATTGCTGAAGGAGTTTCGGAAAACCACGTTTCTTAACTCTACTTTAGTAGCACTGTCATCAGTGACTCCACCGTTACTTTCGCGCAGTGAAGGTACTGATTGCGTCTTGACACTGGTGTACTTCATGCATGACCAGAATCTCTTTGGGTTTTTCGCCAGATTTCGAAACAGAGTTTTGTTGCGGAAATTATCAAGAGCATCTCGCTGTAGTAACCGCTATATTTAGAACTTCTGCAAAACATTGCTAGTCTTGCGGATTTTGGATTCTTTTAGTTTTGGCATGCTTTTTCGTTACTTCTGCAACAGCGATTTCACCCGTTTTGTCCATGGGGGATCAGTACCATCACTTATTAATCTATGTGGTATATATATCTCTCAATTGCAATCGATACTATTTCTCTGAAATCATTCCACATCTTTTCTACGCTTACATGATCAGATCGGAAGGAGTGGAGGCTGTTTCCTTAAAAATCGTTAAGAGCATTGTCAGCTTTTTTTAAACAGATGTACTTTAAGTTTCTTTTTGATGGTTGTAGGTGTTACACTATTCAGTGTACGGGCAACTGACTTGTGGTCGCTAATCCCTGTATTCGTCATGATACTACCTATTCATCCAGGAATATTTGCTGCTATGAGGTCAAGTACGCTTTCGTAACCATTTATGCTTCGAGTGGGCTCACGAACTAATTGTTCAAAATAATTTTTTTAGAAAGCATTCAGTACAATTTCGGCTGACGTTTTATGCGTACCGCCGCCTTTAAAGGTATAAATTTTCCAGCATATCGAGGATAGATCGAAATCAACACCGACTATAATTGTGGGAGTGGGGTACCGATTTGAAATGAGACTCACGTTTTCTTTGAACTGTTCAGCAACTATATCCTCTCAGTCGGGGTCGGTAAAACGATCCAGTTTAGTCCGATTGACAAGTACAGCCTCTACCCAAACTATTTCGCAGGAACTATCTACTTCAGTTTCACTACAAGGTAAACTACTTCTGACAGCAATAAATACTCCAGCACCAACTATGTTTAATCTATCCCTTCTGAACGTTGTTAGGTCGTTTGAAAAAATTTCGGCTTAACTTATTTCCGGCTTTAGCCAGCTTTCCGTACCTATAACTGTTTGAGAGCTTCAGTTCTTTCTATTAGGGCCTGGAGCTCTGGTTCTTTCCCAACACAGTTACGATAATTTACAACACCGATCGTTTCTACAACCACCTTACTGTGTGTTACCTGCCCCCTTTTAGACAGACGCCATTTCTATGTTTTCCTGAGACCCTCTAACCTAAAAATCCGCCCCCACTACCCGTGTAGTGGACTCCTGACCTATTAAGCGGAATCCGGAAACCCACCACACTATGGCTCAAGTCAAGGAATCTGAGGCCTACACAGTCACATAACCGCCTGAGCCTATGATTCATACCTTCCACTCGGCTCGGCACCGAAGGACCACAGTCGGTTCTGTCGATGATGGTGCAGATTATGAGCTCCGCCTTAAACTCGCTTAACCATATCCGCTAAACAAAAGGAGAGAGAATCTCCTCCAATCCAAAGCGACACAAGCCATTGGCACCGACTGGGGCCACCACCTGCAGTTGGGTGCACCCTGTACTCTTCATGGCATCCGGAAGCACTCTTTAGAAATCAGGACTGACTCCCCCACCTTGTGCACACTGCCATCCTTCCACACTTTGGCAGCCATGTTACTAAGGGGGCCCAATTACGCGCCTATTATTGGAGTTCCGAACCACCAGCAAACTCACCTTCTGTGAACACCACGAATTTGCGTTCCAAGAAGGTTCCTCTGGAGGCCCTACGATCGGCCCCTCGCAAAGTCTTTCGCTGCCTGCCATACTTTGGAATGATCTCTCACTCGACCACAGTTGAGGGATCAACCTCAGCGCTGCAGACCAACATAAATGTAGGATAATGACATCACTGCTGCTCAAAAATCTGCAGTCAGAGAAGACAACTCCAAATGCAAGGGGAAAAGACACAAGAATGCTATAAGTAAATATCAGAAACTTATCTATTATAAAGAACATTCCTAGATGTTGAAAGCGACCGAAATTGTTAATTCTACTTACGATGTTTTAAAAGAATTAACTTATATGGTAAAATAAACCAAGTCTGCTTTTCTTCATGGTTACGTGACGTTACGTATATATGTTTTGTATTTTTATTCGTCAATGCCTTCCGTTTAAGCACTCACTCAAGCTAAACAGGTCTCTGCTGCCAAGTCATTATCAATTGTCATTGATGAAGGGTGAAAGCAAAGGAAAGAGTATTCACTTTCTTTTGCCTGATGGCGGATTTAGGGAGTTGGGATGCATGGCAAAAGCGCATTCTTACGCGACTTTTATTTTTACCAAAGTACTTTTATACCGTAACAGCGTTGTGTACGTTGATTATGACTCTATGATCATACTGATATACTAAAAAGGACAACCAAACCAGCATCCACTGCAACGTGGATAGTAGTACGAAAAGATTTGTTTTTACTTTTTAGACATTACTCCTGAGTAGAAAATTCGAAGCGCGAATGACCGTTACAATCGAGTCTGCACAATTCGAAGTTCGAATAATTAACTCGACTTTACTCTAGATGAAATCAGGAAAAATCGAAATAAAATTTTGATTTTTTTTTACTAACGTATTTCCAGTTTTCTTACATGTTTTTTTGCTTTAGTATTTGAAACGGAAGGTATACATAAATTCAGCTTCATTCATTTTTCAATGCTGAACCAACTGTCACGAATGGTTGCTTTTTGTCAATTAAGTTTCTCATAAAGAACCTTATGTCTTTGGAGCTAGCGTGTCACTCCTTATTTGTATCTGAGACTTCTGTTCCCAGACTAACCGTAAATGTCTTAGCGTTCCGACAAATACCTTTTGTACCCTGTATTGAGTAAGGCAATACTATAAACTTTCGCCTCGCCCGGTCTGCTTGCTCCCGCTTTTTAATACTTATGAGCAACATTATCTTTCCGCTCGATGATCGTTTGCAGCTTGGATGGTGGAATCCCGAAACAATTCGTTACCTGCTACTTCTCGTTGCATTCCACAGCGTCGAAACTCGTTTCTGTTTTACGAATGTCGGAAACTTCCTGGAAAATATCCTAAAGTGAAAAACGTCTACTTTCTCCGTGGTCGAAGTTCCTTGTGTGACAAAATGGCGTCAGATTTGAATCACTATTAATTACGAGACTGACAGTGCGCAAACAAAGGTAAAGTCCATGTGGTTGTCACTTATTGCCTGTATTGGCATATGCGGGTCATTGTTAGGAATCATCTTTATGTAAAATTATAAACTGGTGAAGCTGTCAGCTAGGATTCTCATTTGTGTGTCATTGCGATGAACAGCTTAGGGAGCGCCGCTAGGAGTAACAGAAAATAAAAATATTCGCTGGAATATAAACGAAAATCTATATTGAGTTTAAACCTACGACACATAGGAAGAGTTCGTCTCAGGACTTGTAAATATGCTCTAAATTACAGAAAACGTGAGAAAAGCCCTCCCAGAAGCCTAAATAGGGCAGCGCTGAGAGAAGGTGACAGCTCCCTCAGAGTCGGAAAAAAAGGAAGAAATTGCGCAACGCGATAACGTACTCAAAGGCTATATCGTACCCCAGCCACTGAAAAGTCCAAAATTGTGAGTGTGACCACTGTAATAAAGATATTGTTAACTAAATTTCATATTAATATGAAACACATGTTACGATTTTATCCCGACGTTTTCACGAAAACTCTACGTCCCAGACCTGAACTGGACACACAGAAATTTATTTGCAACGGATTAATAATATGCTGTGGTATTTCGTGCACTGTTAAAACAACTGATGAAACAGACAGAATTATCTGGTGTAAGCTAGGCGTTGACTTGTAATTATAGAATGTCTGCGGGTCGTTTTCATATGACAGTCGCCTCGATTAGTGAAGAAGTTGCTTCGGTTTTCTCGAGGCATTTGGGAACAGGTTGAAACAAACGATTAACAACCGTCGACTGCATACAGTCGCAAAGGCTGATTTCAAGTGTCTTTGGTAACTGTAAAGCTACTTCACCTGGGTAGGGGGGACAGCTACTAGTCGGAGGTAAACACTTCCCCCTCACAGCGTTCTAATGTTGCCGGCTACACTATGCCACTCAGCGTCCAATGTAAACACAGCCGACAACAGGAAGTGTGACAGGACTACCAGACCGAGTTCAGAGCAGGAAACGGCCGGGGTCCCCGGTGGTCTAGTGGTAAGGGGGTCTGGAACGTTCCAGCGCCTCGGCTGGGGCTATTCGCCCCAGCCGGCGCTGGAATTTTCAGATTTCCGAACACTAGCCTCCACCTCTGCCCTGGCATGTGGCGCATGCCGGGCACCCCCGTGGGGTCCGTGCTTCGGATCCCACGTGGAGCTCACTCCCTCACTACAAAATATACCTCATTATGCTGCTGCAATCACTTATTTTAAATTTCAATACGCACACTTTCTTCACCAGACCACATCTACATATATTTTCCAGGTACTTTCTACATAAGACATCTCACTGTCGCAAGAAACTGCATAGTATCATGAACATTTGTAGGATTGCAACAATGAAATGAAATCCTCACTAAAAAAACTAATAAGTTTTATTTTCCTTTTTGTGCTAAATGCTGCTAAGATAAATACCAAAACAGCTTTCATTTTCTTGTAGGTAATTATGAAAGTAAGTTTGGCTATAATACTGAATAAATTATCTCAATGTCAAAGAAATGCAAAATATTATATCAATACCATCACACAAGATATTTTCAGGTGTCTCAGTCTGCCTTTTCTTTTTATTATCAGGATTGATTATACGATAATAAATAAATTCTGTATCAGAAATCGTTTCGTAACCGTTCACACTCAGTGCCATTTATAAGTGTATATTGTCAGCAATTGTAGTTTCAAAACAAACACAGGCCTTTTTTTCAAATTATTCAAGTGTCTAAATGAGATTAAGATAGGATACAGGTCACTAATGAGATAAACTCTTTGTTTGTATGATACAGGATAATTCTCCTGGTCTTATGTCAGCTGAATGCTAAATTAAACAGTTAACATTTAAAAAAAACGAATTTTACTGACAGGTCTACATGTCTCATATAATATTTCTGTTGGTAGTTTCATGACAACCTCTCAGGCTCAGCTTTATATAAAAGTATCTTGCAGGTCAGAAAAGAAATTTTATTACTACCTCTACAGATTCAGTTGGTCTATTGTTGTTGTACTATTGTTGCATTGCGAGAGAGAGACTGCTACTATAGCTGTTTTCTTTTGCTATTAAATTCCGTGCCATATCTCCATTCTAAATGCTAAAAGGCGTGGATAAACTTTTAGCAATACTATTTCCTTTTCACCACATCGCTGCTAGGTGTCGCTACTGGTCCCTCACACAGTCAGTTGTCTGTAGCGCAGGGCTTCGCTACCAGAGGGCTCTAGCGGAGCTGGCGACGACTCACTCTGCCGGGATTTGCTGCTCCACTCCTGAACGAGTACGCCAGCTGAGATACCCGCTAAATCCTCACACTAAACGAGAAGCGTAATAGCACCAATGCTACATAAGGCAAATCGTGATCAGCGAAACCACCACTATTATAACTGCTTGCTGAAAATACTGCTACAAACTATTTAGAGCGGAAGGGAGCACCTTACCGAAGCCGATCTAGAGGAAAATCCATTTGGAATGAACAGAACCCATATCTATAACATCTTTAGATACAGAAACTTTTGACATTGTTGACCAGAATATGCAGTTTGAATTTAAGATGCAACCAGGAATAAAATATAGCGAGAGAAACATTACTTAGAACTCCACCAGAAATGAGACAGAGGCTGTACAAGTCGAAGGACATAAAAGTAAGGCAATACGTGAGAAGTGAGTGAGACAGCGTTCTAGTCCATTGCCTGATGTTATTCATTCTATATGCAGGGTGTTTCACACTACTCGGGACTGTACAGGCGATTTAACTGATCAAGTTTTACATAGGAATCTACTTCTGAAAACGTCATCTTGCGATGCTACAGAACGTCAAAGTTATAGGAACCGGCATCTACAAAAATAGATGGATCCCACGAAGATGTTACAAACTTTCTAAGATGATGCAGATGGATAAATGCGTACATTTGTGATTATGTCCTTGCACCGGAAAATTATAACAGAAAACCTTTCTGTTACCTCTGACAGCATGTAACGTTATCGTTGTTGCTAGGATGTAGGACAGGAAACTTGCAGAGGCGGTGGTATGGAACGAAAGAAGAAAACAATGTGCAGTACACATAGGCTGTAAGATGCATACATCATGAACCATGAGCACTTGTTCATCATCGCTTGCGTGAAAGCCATCTCCACTATTGAACAAGTGCTTACAGCTCCAGAATTATGCAGTTTAGAGTCCATGTTTACTGCACTTTTTTTCTTGTTTCGGTCTATACTGCCGCCTCTGAACGTTGCCTACCCTACAATCCTAGCAACAACAGTACCAGTACACGTATTCCACTGTCAGAGGCAGGATAACGATTTTCACTTACAACTTTCGACACGTTTGTTTCCGGTACAGGGGCCCTTACCTCAAATCGATACATTTGTCTGTTTCCATCATACTAGGAAGTTTGTAACACAATCACGGATCATCTTGCATATACATACATTTACCGGAGCTGGCGCCTGTGACTTTGATGCTCCACAGCGTCGGTGGGTGACGTTCGCAGGCATGAGTTTCTAAGTAAAACTGCAAGCTCTAGAAGTGTTGTGGCTCAGTGGTCTGAAGAAGATGATTCTTGCGAGGAAGGAAATATATTTGAAGATGCAAGTAGTGAAGAATTAGCCAATGAACCTGCAGATGTGAATACTGAGGCAGATGGCAGTCCTTCCGATAATATTACTTCATCAGAGTCTGAAAATGGAGCACCACCACAAAAAGGTATAGAAGACCACACATACATTAGTCGGAATGGAGCGATTTGGAAATTAGATCCTCCTGCAACTTTTCGTACGCATGTCCATAACATCGTAAAGAAGGCACCTAGTCCAGCCCTTGGTTTGAATACCTGTAAACCTAAGGATGCCTGGGACTATTTCATCTCCAAGGAAATGATCATCTGCATAAATATTGAAGGCAGAAGAGTGGCTGCTTTACGTGGAAAAACGTTTTGCTTCCTGGAATGGTGGGTTTTCTTGGTCTTTTACTGCTTTCTGGTGATGAGAAGACTTGGGATGTCCTTATTAGAGAATTATTCTAGGATGAAAAGGAAAATCCTACATAGAAGGCTACCTTGCCAGTAAATAGATTCGAGGATATAAGGAGAATGATTAGATTTGATGACAGGCGTACCCGTGAAGCTCGATCTGCAGATGACGCAGCAGTTCGCTATGTATGGGAACTATTTCTTGACAAGTGTAGAAATAGAATGAATCCCAATCATTCGCTCACAGTTGACGAACAGCTAGTCCTAATCCGTGGAAGATGCAGCTTCACCCAGTATATGCCCTCTGAACCAGCCAAGTGTGGCATAAAAATATTTTTGTTATGTGATCATATGCTTTAGAGGGAACTGTTTACACGAGAAGGAAGCCCCATGAATTTATTCAGAAAAATCTTGGATTGAATGTAGTGAAAGATCTTGCTAAAAGCATTCAATGATCATCAAAAAATATTACCGTTGACAACTTCTTTACTAGTGTGCTTCAGAAGCAAATTACAGTGGTGGGAACAATCAAACAAAATAAACCAGAAATTCCTAATGAGATGAAACCATCTGTCTCAAGAGCAATTCATTCCTCTTTGTTTGCATTTATAGGTGTCATTACAATGGTGAGTTATCTTCCCAATAAGAAGAAGTCTATAGTTCTCATTAGCACAATGCAATACGACAGAAACATTGATGAAACTCATGCAAACAAGAAACCAGATGCAATAAACTTCTATAACTCTACGACGGGTGGAGTAGATAAATGGACCAGAATATTCGTTATTACACTTGCAAGAGACGAACGAGAAGATGTCCATTTGCATTATGGATGAATATGATGGACATCGCAGCAATGACCACTGAAATTTTATTTTCCGCCCAACATCTGACATACCATAGTGGAAGAAGTAATAAAAGGCGTTTGTTCCTAAGAGGTTTAGCAGAGGAAATGGTAAGACCTCTAATGGAACTTCATATTCAGATCCCTAATCTTCCAAAGAAAATCGTTGATGATATGCGAACATGTCATATTGCCAAACCAACTACATGTTTCAGGAAAAAGAAGAAGATGCAATTATTGTCCATATAAGAAACACAGGAAAAGTGCTATGACATGCATTAAGTGCAAACCCAACTTTTGTAAGGAACATAGTGGCGTTCTTTGTGCTTCTTGTTTGTCACATGTTGAAAACTAAGAAAGATGCAATTTTATGTGAACAATGAATAATAACTTTTTATAAAAATATTGCCTATACACATAATACTGTGAATAATGAGCATGTTTTAATTGAAGAAATTGGTTGTAATAAGTGTTTTAAAATGTAAACTGCAAGTTATAAGTGAATTAATAAAATAATTTGTATATGTTGTTTGTAAAGGAAAGTAACTAATAAAAATTCACTCTTAGAGTTTTATATAAAAGAAATGTTAATCAGGCCCACCAGATCCTGTCACTGTATCTTAGGAATCTTGCGATATGACAAAAAATTTGACAGAACGAAATTTAACTCCAAAGAATGAATATGTGATATGTGGAAAGAGGAAAATTTTAAATTAGGTCAGGGCCTTGGAGGCCCTGCATATGCATTCACATGTGTTTTCGGCACCATGCATCGTAGCGTTAAGAGAAACAGAATGTTTGCATAAAGGCAAACCGCCGGGCTGTCCCCGAGTGAATGATACAGACGTCGAACGCATCCGCCACAGTTTCACGAGGGGTCCGCAGAAATCCGTTCGCCATGCAGCTCGACAGCTCAGCACGCCCCCGATGTCCGTCTGGCGTCTATGCGTCGACGTTTCTGCATCAAACAATATTAAATTCAGGTACTGCGAGCTGTTCGTGAGGGTGCTAACATCGTGTGAAGTTCCGTAATTTCACTCTTGGCAAGGTGGAGCATGGCTGTTTTCTCCCACAGTTAGTGTTTAGTGACGAGGCAACACTCCATTTACATGGAGAGGTGAACTGTCATAATGTGACAATATGAGGTACAACCACATGAAGTTGTACAACATAAAATATACTCTCCTAATTTTAATATTTGTCTTATGTATTCCTATTTTTTGTCTGCATCCTAGATATTTATAGGCATCTGATTATTCCAGCGCTTCTATGCAGTCGCTGTGGTTATCCAATATGTAATCTTTTTGTTTAGTGTGTTTTCCCTTGTCTATGCTATTTTTCTTACATTTGTCTGTTCCAAAAGCCATATTTATATAATTGCTGAATACTTATGTTATCTTTAGTAATTGGTTGAGTTGTTGATATGTTGCTGCCAGTAGTTTTAGATCATCCATGTGTGGGTATGTTCCAGTAATATTGTATCCATAATTTGTATTATTTAGCATGTTGGATAGTGGGTTCAGAGCAAGGCAGAACCAGAAAGGACTTAATGAGTCTCCTTAGTATATTCGACCCTTAATCTGTATTGGCTGTGATGTGATATTATTTGAATTTGTTTGGATATTAAGTGTCGTTTTTCATTACTATGTTTAGGAACTGTATCAATTTAGGATCTACTTTGTATATTTCCAATATTTATAGTAACCATGAGTGGGGTACACTATCAAAACCTTTTCAGTAATCAATGTATGTGTAGTGTAGCGTCCTTTGTTTAGTTTTAGCTTGATATGTTACCTCTGCATCTATTATCAGGTGCTCTTTACATACTCGTGCTCCTTTGCAACAGCCTTTTTGTTCTTCATTTATAATTTTGTTCTGTGTTGTATGTATCGTTATTTTCTGTGTAATGACTGAAGTTAATATTTAGTATATTGTTGGTAGGCATGTCATGGGGCAATAATTTGCTGGGTTTGCTGTGTGTGCTTGATCTTTAGGTTTCAGACAAGTTATTCCTTGTGTATGTGTATCAGGGAATGTGTATGGGTCTGCAATGTAACTGTTAAATTATTTAGTTAGATGTGAATGTGTTGACGTGAACTTCTTTAGGCAGAAATTTGCTATTTTATCTTTTCCAGTGGTTTTCCAATTGTGTGTAGAATTAATTGCTTTGGTCGCTTCATGTTGCAAAATTATCACTTCAGGCATTTGTGGTATCATCTTTTATGTCTCTGTTTTCGCTTGTATCCACCGTGCATGTCTTTTATGTTGTACCGGGTTTGACCATATGTTGTTCCAGAAGTATTCCATGTCTGTTATGTTTGGTGGATTGTCTATTTTAATGCGTGTGTTATCTATTGTCTGGTAAAATTTCTTTTGGTTTGTGTTGAATGTTTGGTTTTGTTTCCTTCTATTTTCACTTTTTTTGTATGTTCTAAGTCGTTTGGCCAATGCTTCTAATTTCTGCTTCTTTTCATCTAATTGCTCTATCGCTTCTTGTTGTGAGATTTTACCTAACCTTTTTGGTTTTTTATATGATATTTCTTTTCTTAGAAATTGTGTTAGCTGTCTGATGTCTTCTCTCAGTTTTTCTATTCCGATCTGTAGCCTGTGTTGCCATGCAGGTTTTGTGGGTTTCTTCTGTGTGTTGGTTGGTTCTGATGTCTGTCTAGTGTGTAAATTTAGTGTAGAGAGTGCTCCTATTTAAACCAGTAGTTGTAACTCTCCCATAGTTGTGTTTCCATTTATTTTGTTGTGTATGATTGTGTTGATAGTTTTTATTGTTGTTTCGACTTGTGGGTTATTTGGCGGTGTATGCAACAATGGTCTAATGTCTGTATTTGTGTCTTTGTATTCTATATATGTCAGATGAAATTTTTCTTTTATATCTAACATGTGTGTCACTTCGTGTTCTATTTGTACTTGTTCTGGTGGCAGTCTTAAGATTTCGTTTTCCTCTGATTGTTTAATTGATGCGTGTTGTTCTTTGTTTGTTTGCTCTGGGATGTGTGAGTCCATTACTGTATTATTTTCTTCTTCTTCTGATTGGGCATTATTTTGTTCCAGTATTTGTTGTTCTCGTTGTTTGATGTTTTCTAATTCTGATTATTACACGGATCTGATCAGCTAGTCGTTGTTCTGTTAAAAATTTTAAATCTGGGCATCTGGTAGGAAATGTTGTGTATACTTGTGATCTGTATCCAGTTGTATTGGTTGCTAGGTTTGTTGCTTGGTATTATTATTATTTCGTTGTTGTTCTGTTGGTTAAACGTGTGTGTAGCGTTGCCAGGTTACTTACTACAGTAATTTTTTTTTTTTTTTTTTTTTTTTTGCCTTTGCTAGAGCCGTCTTTTAAGTTTGCAGGAGCCACCGCTAGTTGCTTCTTTTGGACTGCGACATTACTGTTCTTTCGAAATGTGCCGTTTGTTACTCTTAAAACCGACATGGAGAGCTCCCCAGCGGTGGGGTCGACTTTTTGAAACCAAATAAGCGGTAGTGTAACTCAAGACCCCCCAGTATCAGACCCTGCATCCAGGCGGGCCTCCGTTTGCAAGTAACTGACGCAGAAGAGTTTGGAATTTTGCGTCATGCTATATAGCGTTAAGGAAGTCTTATTCCATAGTCTTGTTGCGTGTCATAATGGTTAGGACAGAAGCTTAACCATGCCTCGTCAGGTGCAGTAAAATTTTTTTAAAATCCTTATCGAAATGACTTTGGTGCCTATTTTTACTCAATTTATTGTTTTAAATGTAATTTCTTTCGTTCTATTCCTTTGTCACATCGTTTTAATCACCGTATGAACTTTTCCATTTGTTTCATTTTTCTTTGCATCATTCTTCTTCCAATCGGAATTTTTGTGAATGTGTATTTTATTGTACCTATCTGTTTGACTATTCAATTACTTCAAATCTCCGATAAATTAATTAAAAAAACAAAAGACGAAATAATCTATTTATATTGACTGTGCATTAACGTGAAAAACGTATTTTTCATTACAAGACGTGCCTTTTTCTGCATGGTAATCGACATACAAATATTTAAAACATTACCTAAATTCTTTGTGTACTATGGAAATGTATGGTAGATGATGATATGAATGAGAGAAGGTTTTCTAAGTAAAACAAAATTCAAGCAATGTGAGAAATCGATATAATGAACACAATAACGAAAACACAGGGCCATAAAAATAGGAGAAATTAAATCGGAATTAGTACATGAAGATAATTAAAAGTTCACGAACAAATATTTCCAGTGGAAAATGGATGATAAGAAGAAAAATTAGACCAAATGAAGAAGTTCATATCACTATTGAATCACGTGACCGAGGAGCGGAAATAAAAAAAAATATATTTACATCAGTTGAATGAAAATGATTATCAATATCACTTCGATAAACACCTAGCATAGATTTCTTCCTCTGGTGAGATTCGAACCCACAACCTCATGCATGTGAAGCTAGTATCCTTTCCAATACCCTCACAACCTACCTAGGTCATTCGGCTTTCTTCACGTTATTGAGTCTCACACAAAATTCCGAATTTCTTTTCTCGTCAGTTCCTCGAAAACGTCTACCCACCAGGATGAATGGCTGCACTGTGTGATACTTGGGTGCTTAACCTACATAACCGTATAGATGGTTACAGAAAGTCGATCCTACCCCTGGAGAAATCTCCTTGTAAGACATAACGAAAGAGTGCCGCCGTTTCATTATATCTACTGATACGGTGGTCGACACACTGTTAGTAGTGTAGCCATAGTAACACAAACGGTCTGAAAACTGCACGATCTAAGTAACGAGGGACTACCTCGCACTTAGTCCAAAGGAAAATCTGCAGAATTACTAAAAGACTTGTAGCCAATGAACCGAGTCCCCTGAAGTCATTTAGTCCGTAGCGACTGCTGAGAACCTTCAGAGCAGTCATTAGGATTCGCACTCTACTACTTTGATGTTACACGTTCGGTGTCCTACTCTATGGAGCTGAGTCATGGACTGTATTAGGCATTTGAAATGCGATCGTATGGAAAAATATTAAGGATACCATCGACAGATTTAGTCAAAAGTACGGCGGTACGAAAATGTAGAAATTCTCAACAGCATCCAGAGAGCAGAACTCGATTGTTTTGGTAGCGCAATTCCGCAACAACAAATAAAACCTGTTGAAATTAATAATTCAAGGAAACATTAATGGCCGGCAGTCTGGACGAGCGTTTCTAGGCGCTTCAGTCTGGAACCGTGCGACCGCTACGGTCGCAGGTTCGAATCCTGCTCTGGAAATGGGTGTGTGTGATGTCCTTAGGTTACTTAGGTTTAAGTAGTTGTAGGTTCTAGGGGACTGATGAGCTCAGATGTTAAGTCCCATAGTGCTCAGAGCCATATGAACCATTTTTTGAAAGATTAATGGAATATGTGATCCACGACGCATAGGATTAACCTGGCTAAATAACTCAAACCAGCAGTTTGGGTTCAGCACTGAATCAATGTTCTGAAAAACCATGGATGGACAACAGATCATGCTATCGATCGGCAGTGTTACTGGAGGACGAGGTACTTAAGAGAGGAAGAATGACAATGCTTAAAAATTACATAAATGCTCACCATTAAATTTAATACTCCACTCATATAATCGCGCTAGCTGCCATTAAAATTAATCTGCAATTGGCATACAGTTAAAATTTTTTGAACCTAGTGCTCTTAACAGCACTCATGTCACCACTTATTTTAATCAATGTATTTATTTTCTCAGACATCCACCGTACGAGGACGCACTGAAAAGTACTGTCGACAGATGTTTTACGTGAAAACTCTCAAAGCTTTTTAAATAAAACAAACTTCATTAACATTCTACATTGTATTCTTCACGTCTATAAATTTATTTCTCAAGACACTCACCCTCGGAACCAGCAAAATTTCCCCAACTAGATACTATTTTGTTGACACCGTCACAGTGTACTGTTTGACTATGTTAACAGAGCCACAACCTTACCTCTGCTTGCACCGCTTGAAACAACTGAAGTGCTCAAAGGTTTTCTTAGTTTTGCGATAGACGAAAATCGAGACTGTGTGTAGGATGATCGACGGCAGTGCAAGGACGTCGGCTTGCTGCAGATGCCGCAGCGATCGTGTGTAGTTTGGCACTGCCGTGCTCAAGGAGAGTGTGCTCCACATGCGGACGAAGTCTTCGAATTCGTTCTTTTAGTTTTGTGAGCTCTTTCTCACCCACCAACATAGTCACTCAGATAAGAGAGGTAACTATCCAAAATAAGGATAAACACTTGTTACAAAACGCTCCTTACGCAAAATCAGAGGGCTGCAGATATCCAAAGTAAAGATGTAGAATATTACTGACTTCATCAAATAAAACAGACCGAGTCATTATCTTCTCAGCACGCCGTCGTGTTATAAGCACAAAAATCCAAAAAATTGTTTCAGAGCAAAGTATGCTGTATTTTTAAGTGATGATCTTTGTAATGTACATCTGTATTAAACGTTATGCTGGTGATATATGGTGACAATGCGTATTTATATTTACAATGAAGAGAGATTGACCAGTGGCCAATATACAACTAAAACCAAGTTGTCAGATGGATATTAACTGCAATGGATTAGTGGAGAAATACAGGGATGAAGAAGTAGTTCGATTGTCTTGCCGCATGTATGCTGTAGAGCACATCTTCCACCGGACTGCCTTGATGATGCATGGATGGTAACAGCGTAGTAAATGCCCGGTGACGAAAAGGTCATGAATTCGTAGACTATATAGTCAGTCAATAGATGGAAAATCCTAGTACACCATCTGAAATGTGGAATTGGTGAAGACAGACAGTCGACCGAAATTATATCGAAATAAATTCATTCTTAACTTGTCTTCAGTTGCGTTAGGTAACACCTCGATAGCTAACACATCTGCGTTCAGAGAATTTATTTCGAAGTGATTTCGGTCAGCTATCTACCGTCATCAATTCGATGCACAGGACCATGAATACTGTCGAAGTTTGGCATAGCAAACGATAATCAATCAGGCAAAGGTATCTGAACCTACAATTTCTGATCAATATGCTAAAGGAGAATGTAATAAAATCAATACCTGAAATTTAAAAAAATGTAATCCGTCGGTTAGCCTCTTCAGTGAAAGAGATTAAAAATAAATCCGTGTTGAAAAGGAGTTAAAAGATATTTTAAGAATACATAATGACTTGGTGGATTTAAGGAGTTTAAAATTTACGTCATTCGTACGAAAAGTTCGTAAAATAAGACAGAAGTAATGTTGTAGAACAGAAAATGTAAAAAATAATATTTTTTAAACACGGCTATGCACAGCCTGAAGCCTAGATAAAATGTGGAGGGGCGATCTTATTACAAAACAACAGGCAGAGCCTCCCCATTGTCGCGGCTTCCTTTGCAGGTCGGAGAAACCGCAGCTAAAATGTATGTGGCCAGAAACACCACGTTGACTCACGGCCGCAGAAGCCCATGACACCCTTTAAGAGGCGGCGAGGCATCTCGTACTGTAGTTATATGAGAGTGAATTTATTCCTCGCTCCTCATGAGACATCATCAAACTTATTTTCCTGCTTCTGGAGTGTCTACAGCGAGTATGAGGGAATCCCGAAACGTGACATCTTACTTTTGTACTGCTCTTCGTTCCACACCTTCAAGGACAAACTTCTTTTCTGTGGCACTCGAACACTTGTACTTCTTCGATGTCATTTTCACGGCGGATCTATGTACTGTGCTTATGCTTTATTGAGAAAACACGTAAATTTTTCAAAGTGTTTAGAGATGAAACGATTATCTTAATAACCGATAAAACAATTCCAGATATTGAGTATTACGTACCGGCTAGCACTTCATTACGAAATGTTTACGGGGCTGTCTGTTATGACAGTCGCTTCCGTTTATGGAATGTACCGAACACAGGAGGTTTCTTCGGTAAACAGAAGTTCTTACATGGGTCTTGACAACACGATCGAATTACAGAGGTTCAAATAGTGAGACGCGACTGTGTGGAACTGCATAGGCAGATTTCGGTCCCTGGAAATAATTGTAACTCAACTAAGGACTTTATAGCGACACGAACGTCAGCCGGGTAAATAAGTCCCACACTAAGTGGACATCCAGTGGACGCAGGTAAACACTTCCTGTTACACCACGCCACTGCTGCCTCGGTGTAAACACGGAGGACAGCAGGAAGTGCACTACGACCACTAGCTGGACTCCAGAGCAGGAAACAGCCGGGGTCCCCGGTGGTCTAGTGGTAAGGGGGTCTGAAACGTTCCAGCGCCTCGGCTGGGGCTATTCGCCCCAGCCGGGCCGGGGTTCAATCCCCGGCCGGCGCTGGAATTTTCAGACTTCCGAACACTAGCCTCCACCTCTGCCTTGGCATGTGGCGCATGTCAGGCACCCCCGTGGGGTCCGTGCTTTGGATCCCACGTGGAGCTCACTCCCACACTACAAACTGTACCTGATTATGCTGCTACAAACATTTAAAATTTTGATTCGCACACTTTCTTCACCAGACTTCATCTACATATATTTTAAGGTATTTAATATATCTCACTATCAAAAGAAACTGCTTGGTATATTTGTAGGATTACAACTATGAAATAAAACCCTTACAAAAAAAAAAAAAAAAGATTTTGTTTTCCTTCGTGTACTGAATACTGCTGAGGTTAATACACAAACATGTGCCATTTTCCTGTAGTTACCAGTGAATATTCGAAAAAAAGGTTATCATACTGATTCATATATTACATACTGTATTTCACACATTCTCAGTGCTGAAAAAGCAATAATTATTTTAACGTCATAAGAAAATACAAAATATTACATCAATAGCAAATCACAAGCCAACGCTGTGTTATTTTTAGTATCATGATTGACTATGTGATAAATAAATCCTGTATAAGAAATCGTTTCGTAATAGTTGACAATATCTTTTAAAAATACTTTTCACTAATTGCATTTTCAAAAACGAACAAAAGCCTTCTTTTTTCTCAAATTATTCTAGTATCAAAATGAGATGTTTGATGTGACACAGGTCACTAAAGAGATAAACTCTTTTTTGTATGAAAAACGTTATTTCTCGTGGTTTTATGTGAGCTGAATGCTGAATCAAACAGATAATACTTAACGTTAACAAGAGGAATTTCTTGGGGATTTCACTAACAAGCCCATATATTTGATATAATATTTCGATTAATAGTTATATGACAACCTCTCTGCCTCTACTTTATGTAAAAGTATCTTTTGGATCAGAAAAGAAATTATGTTACTACTTCTATGAGTTAAGTCTGGTTGAATGAAAGAGATTATAAAGGCCTTAGCCGAAGATGCAGAATGTTACCTTCTCTGCAAGGCATTTGCCATCAGTAATGAGTGAAACTGTAAGATAGGAAAAATGGATGACAAACGTCTATTACTGTTGTACTATTATATCACTAACGTTGCATTGCATAAACTTACTTACAGTTCTCGTTGCTGTTCAATATTCTTTAACTCACTATACCGTGCGATTATTTTGTTAACATTTAATATAACAGTAGCCCTGTTCCGAGCCACATATCCATTTTTAATGCTTAAAACTGTGGACAAAACTATTAGTAATACTAAATTACGAAGAGGTAATGATGAATGTAACATGCTGCATACATTAATGTCGCTCGAGATGTAGTTTGCATTATATGTTACGAGAACAGAATTATTTTGTAATGTGTGAAATACACAAAAATACGGTAACAGACAAACCGAGCAGTGATGCCGTAGTCTGTTTTGTAATAATAGTGTAAAGGAAGAAATAAACAGCAACTAGACATTTAAGTCACTCAATATTCGCGGCCATTTTGCGGTTCATCACTTCGCTGCTACGTGTCGCTACTAGTACCTCACACACTTCGTTGCCTGTAGTGCAGAGCTTCGCTACCAGAGGGCTCTATCAGCATCGGCGAGGACTCACTCTGTCGGCGTTTGCTGCTTCACTGCTCAACATCTGTGCTCGCTGATATGCTGCTAAATCTTCAGAATAAACGAAAAAAATAACACCAAATATGGCAAATAGTGATAATTGTGAATACTACCGAACCATCTCTTTCATACGTCCTGGCTGAAAATACTGATCCAAAATATTTACAGAGGAATGGAACACATTAGAGGAGACGAGCTATAGGAAAATCGAACACACTAGCCGCTAGAGATCGGTTGAAGAAATTCAACCCATATTTATAACATCTATAGATGTAGAAAATAACTTTTCACAGTTTTGACCAAAATATAGTTTGAATTTAAGATGCAACCAGCGATAAAATACAGTGAGCGGCATGTTATCTAGAGCTCTGCCAAAAATCAGCCAGCAGATGTAAGACTTATAAGAAAGCTGGTAGTTGATAGTTGAGGAGGGAGAGAGAGAGTGAGTTTGCATACAGAAAGTTTCACATATCGTGCGACACACTTATCGCGTTTGTAGAGGGGACCTACCTGGGAATCGATGTCTGGAAACGTCATCCAGCGAGGCTACAGAGTATCAAAGTTACAGGCGCTGTAGTCTGTAAAATGTGTGTACACAGGGAGATCCAATGAAGATGTTAGCAATTTTCTATGATGATGGAGATGGATAAATTTGAGGTTATGTCCCTATAACGAAAAATTGGAAGAGAAGACATTCCTGTTACGTGTAACAGTATGTACCGGTAGTGTTGCAGCTAAGATGTAGGGCAGGAAACTTTCAGAGGTGGTAGTATGGACCGAATGTCCAGTACACATGGGCTGTAAAATGCATACCTTAAGAGCTGTGAGGACTTGTTCATCTTCGCTAGCATAAAACATATCTCCACTGTTGAACAGGTGCTCATAGCGCCTCAGGTATGCATTTTGTAGCCCATGTTTACCGGACATTTTTTTCTTACTTTGATCCATACTACCACCTATGAAAGTTAGCAACAACAGTACCAGTACTTGTATTCCGCCGTCAGAGGTATGATAACGATATTCCCTTGTAACTTCCGGAACATGATACATGATCAAATTGATAAATAATCACGGCATCACACTCTACTTACATACATTCGCCGGGGCTGGTGCCTGTATTTTGATGCTCTGTAGCCTCGTTAGATGACGTTTGCATGCATGAGTTACTAGGTAAAATTGCAAGCTCTAGAAATGTTGAACACCTTGTATAAAGAAAGCAACATACGAAACGAACGAGATATTTGGGAAATTAATCGAAGATAAGAAAGAAGAAATAGAAATTGTTTCCAAATCGACCTTTCATTTCGATGCTGCTGATTTGAAATTTCGTGGCATGTATTCGCTCTGAAGAGGATCGTTCAAATGATGGTCGAAATGTCGTTATTTTAGTTGTTTCACTGTTGTATAATGACACGGCCTAGTACCCAAAATGATTTTCTTAAATTTGTTTGTAGGAATTCTATCGCTTCTCAACGATATTTTCAGAATGATAGTAGTATTTTTTCCTACACCTACCAACTTTAATAGTGCTAGAAATGATGAAAATATTACCTAATACTTTTTGATATGGAGACAGAGACGGTGCTTGGTTTTAATGATAACAATATACAGGAAAATTCAGCCATGTTTCTGCGAAGTAGCATTACGCCGAAATTCTGAAATACATCCGTATATTTCGAATGTGGTACAACAGCTGTAGGTAGGAGACGAGGTACTGCAGAAGTAAAGCTGTTTAGACGGGGCGTGAGTCGTGTTTGGGTAGCTCAGATGGTAGAGCACTTGCCCATGAAAGGCAAAGGTAGCGAGTTCGAATCTTGGTCCCGCAAAGAGTTTTAATCTGCCGGGAAGTTTCATATCGGCGCACACTCCGCTCCAGAGGGAACTAATTCTGGAAACAGCTGTATAGTTACTGGAGAGATACAGGATGTTCCAAAATCACGTTAAAAACTTCTAGGGAAATGAGTAATGATATTTGGAAGAGGAGCCCATGTGTGGAAAGGTATATCCGTGCTACAGCCGTATGAATACACCTTCGCTAATGTGGTATGCAACAGGGTTATAATCACTGGAGGGGGGGGGGGGTTACTTACGTCTGATCCTATGATGTCATTTGACGGCTGTCTCCTCTCTGACCTGGATCGAGTCTCGTTCATGTGTCTGTGAGTGTTAGAGGAACATTGCTGAGTACACTTTTGCCGAATATACCGACACGAGTATTCTGTGTGGCGAAGCTCACAGTACTGGAAGAGCTGCTGGTCGCGTTTATCAAGATCGTTGTCCACAGCGTCTGACTCCTCCCCACACGCTTTTCGTTACCATTGCACAACGTCTTCGAGTAAGGGTGCCTTCAACGTCATCAGGTGCGTGTGTGGTGCCTGTGGAGACGCAGCGCACGCGAATTGGAAAATATATTTATATGGATATGGTGTCTGTTCTTTCGGACATGTCCGAAAGGACGCTACGAATGTAGTGTGTGGTCATACATAGGTGAGAAAGTGGGTCTCGCGGGATGCGTGCGCGAGATAATTCCTGTAGTCTCACTATCCTCTGTGCCGTCGGTGGCTCAGATGGATAGATCGACTGCCATGTAAGCAGGAGATCCCTGGTTCAAGTTCCGGTCGGGGCACACATTTTCACCTGTCTTCGTTGATATCTATCAACGCCCGTCAGCAGCTGAAGGAAATAATATCATTCTAATTTCAAATTGGAAAAGGCCCTCCTGCAAAAACAGTGTCTCTGAAGACCGATTTTTTTGATTCTTTGGTTATTAAAGAGTGAAACTGTAGAACAATAGATGTACTCGGCCACATCTACACTGAAATGCCAAAGAAACTATTATAATAATGCGTATTCAAACACAGAGATATGTAAACAGGCTTAATATGGTGCTGCCGCCGGCAACGCCTATGTAAGACATGTGTCTACCGTAGTTGTTAGATCGGTTACTGCTGCTACAATGGCAGGTTATCAAGATTTAAACGACTTTGAATGTGGTTTTATACTTGGCGCAAGACCGATGGGACACAGCATCTACGAGGTAGCGATGAAGTGGGGATTTTCCTGTACGACCATTTCACGAGGGCACCCTGAATATCAGCAATCCAGTAAAACAATAAATCTCCAACATCTCTGCGGCCAGAAAAAAAATCCTGCAAGAATGGAATCTGAAGAGAATCGTTCAGAGTGGCGAAAGTGCAACCCTTCCGAAAATAACTGAAAATTTCAATGCTTGACCATCAACAAGTATCAGCATGCGAACCATTCATGGAAACATCATCTACATGGGCTTTCAGAGCCGAAGGCCCACTCGTGTACCCTTGCTCGCTGCACAGCACAAAGCTTTACGCCTCATTTGGGCCCATCGGTACGAACATTGGACTGTTGATGACTCGAAACATATTGCCTGGTTGGACGTGTCTCATTTCAAAATGTATATACAGTATGGAAGTGTATGGGTATGAATACGACATCATGACTCCATGGACCCTGCATGTCAGCTGGAAACTGTTCAAGCTGGTGGAGGCTCTGTGACGTTGTAGAGCGTGCGCATTCGGAGTTATGTGGGATCCCTGACACGTCTAGATACATTCTGTCTAATCACCTGCATCCATTCGTGTCCATTGTGGATTCCGACGGAAGTGGGTAATTCCAGCAGGACAAAGGAGCGGCCCACACAACCACAATTGCTACAGAGTGGCTGCAGGAACACTCTTCCGAGCTTAAACACTTTCGCTGGCCACCAAACTCCCCAAACATACTGTACGTCTCTAGTAAATTTTATAGCATTAACTACCATATCTGGAATGCCTTGCAAAGTGTTGATCAGAGGAGATCTCTGCTCCCTCTTACTGTTACGGATTTATGGGCAGCTCTGCAGGTTTCATGGTGTCAGTTCCCTGCTGCGCGACTTCAGCCATCAGTAGAGTCCATGCCACGGCGTGTTGAGGCACTTCTGCGTGCTCGCGGGGGCCATAAACGATATTTCTTTGATTCCACAGTGTAACAAATTACTTGTCAATGTGACAGCCTTACCAACATGTTTTCAAATGGTTCTAGTATACGGTACGTCTCGGGAGACGGGTTACAATTTAAAATATGAGTATTATGTACTCAGTCCCCTCTACAAATTCTAGCAGGTAGTGATGGGAATTTCAGAACATCCTGTACGTTTCCAGCAAACTGTATAGCCGTTGTCGTGTTACAATTGGTATCTGCGAATACATTCCATAATTTGTGACAGATCGTGAGGCGCGACTGCAGACGTCCGTAGCGTTTACCCAGGGGGCGTCTCGGCTACGGCCGCTCTGACGGCCACGAGAATAGCCGGAGGTAGAGAGCGCAGCACGGCTAGTTTGAAGGCCACTTTCAACTAGTGTTGCCAGAGGTGTCTCTTTTTAGAGATTCTACGACTCGCCCCACGTAAGCTTTATCTACTAACATTTCGAAATACACTATCCTATCAATGAGTGTACAGACACCTATTAGTGGACATTAATATGCAGTTTGTCCAACCTTTGTCTCTATGGCGGCTTGAACTCTGCTCGGGACACTAAGTGAGGTGCCTGCCGACAATTTACGCACCACACACGGAGATCTACGTGTTTGTACATGCAAGGCAATACATTGCTCAGCAAGATAGCCATATCTCTCACCAATTTTGAACATTTGGAGCACAATGGGCAGGCTCTTTAAAGCAGGTCGCGATTTTGGCGATGTAATGAACCAACTGAACTGAATTTGGTACCATATCCATCAGGAGGGTATCCACTAACTTTATAAGTCAATGTCAAGCCTAGTAACTGCCAGAGGTGGCCCAACACATTATCGACTTATCAATTTGTGAATCTCTTTGTCTTGAATTAATCATCCAGTTTTTCTTCAACTCTAATCATTCATTTGCCCCTACACGTACAGTGATGCTCAAAACTATCCTAACGCCCGAATTGAATTTCGCCTGATTCACATGCAACCCACATAACGCAACTGTCTAGCAGGTCCCCTTATCGCTCCTTGGTACAGTCTTTTGACTATTGAAAATGGTTCCAACAAATCACCACAAGAAAACACTGTTCTCTATCGCAATAACTCAAGATGTAAAGTAATACCACGATACTACAAATATCACGGAACACCTTATCACAGATAAGACTGCCCTTAAGGCTTATAGCTCACATTTATTACAATAAATGACATACCTGACATTTTACCACTCTCATTATTATTACGTCAGATAGGTAATGCACATTGTAAATTCGTCGAATTCATGATTTACTCTTCAAAGTAACATACCGTACTTATTATTTAACACAAAATAAGATTAAAAATTAAAGGTATTCACGAGCAGCTAATTGAGAATATTTATGAACTTCAAATGACACGACGAACCGTCTCGTTCTGCATATGGATGCAAACTCAGGTCATGCAGACTAAGCAAAGATTTCGTGCCTGACGGAAACTAACAGTCACTCGTCATTAGGCATACAGAGAGTGATATACCTCGATTTTAGACTGAGCCAGTTTGCAAATACCAACTTTAAATTACATAGCGCAAGTATTTTTGCCGGACGCGAATTCCTACCCAGCACCTATTGTCCCTGTTAACGAACGACGAGAGATGTTGAATCTTGGTTCTTAACAAGTAACTTACTTGAATTGCCGTGAGGTAAGGCTTTGTACTGGGCAGGGATTCGAACTCAGAACTTAATCGAATAGATATCGACGCACAATCAACTGTGACATTTCGGATTTTCTCGGCAGTAGCTAGATGTTTTAACTGAAATGACGAGACGAAACATACATTTTTTTCCTTCCCAAGACTCCAACCCGGCATCTATCGCTGTTATATTCTAGAGAAAACGAACGTTAAATATGGGTTTGTTGCACCAGCAGCGACATGTGAGCGTGTTGGAACTAGAAATAATATGACGAAGAGTTCAGTGCTCACTGGGAATACAGCTCCACACATCATATCGCTTTTGACTACACACAAAGATACGTCAGCTTCCGAATTTTTGTCCAGCTCGGCCTAACATCTTGAACTTACAGTGATCTCGCAAATAGTCCTGTGTCTCACTGGGTGTCAAAACGTCACATATCGTTAGTGTTGACAACGAATGAAAATACATTAAACATTAAAATAATTATCCACCAGCAGATAGGTGTTCTCATGCTAGAGCTTGATAATACATAATGAAATCTATAGTGCCGGGCCAGGATTCGAACCCATTCACGCGCAGTATGTGGAGATGTTGAGGAATCTGCAGTTCTGAACAAACAACAAATAGTAGCCGTGCTGTATTCTCACGAAGGGATCAAATTGAGCGTTAAGTACGGTCTAAGTTGCATTCCCAGTTCAGAACCGATTTTATCGACATACAGAAGCTCAGATAAAATATGGACTAAATGTCCTTTGAGCGTTATTTAAGCATCACAAGACTGCACATACATGCAATCGATTTCGAGGTGCAAAGTGTTTATCTTACTTTGGTGACAGGTGGGCATAAGAGATTTCCAAAAACTTTTTATCGTACTGAAATAATCTTTTGTCGGAAAGAAACAAGGTAAGTGTTTTATTTGTATATATTTTGTAGGAAACTGTAATCGTGATGGAAGATTATACACCTTAATGTTTGACACAACTGCTAGGAGAAAACGCTGCATCCTAACCAAACCCTGCGGTTCCTCTCCATATCCCCGTAAGACACGAGCAGGGGATTCTCCACGCATACCGCTACACAGCTGTTCCTAGCACACCTGAGATTTGGCAACATCGTCACAAACATTAGGCAACACTGTGACAATGCAATTACTTCCGCCTATGGTACTGAATTGGCTCACTAAATTTACTTGATATTACCTTTCCATTTGAATGGCTCATGCTGTATAATCCTTACGTAAACTAAGATACTGAGGCAGAAAATTCAATTTTTTGGCTAAAGAAATGCTATTCTTCACATAAGTGGCAACTTTTATTATCTTTCACGATGCGTTATGAGGCTGAGCGACCAATACCATGATGAGAGTGGTGCAAAGGTAGCAGTGTGTCTGTAACCCGGTGGTACCGCCCATGTCTCGTGTCAGAACGGCTCAATCAGTCGTCAGTTCCAACTGAGGTAGGGACCATCGTGTGCGAGCTTTTTTTTTTAAGGAGCTGCGAATTTCCAGAAAAAATTCTGTATCGAAATCGGAAGAAAACCTTTACACATCAAATCTTCTTGGTAGCTCGACTCAGTAAGTTGTGTTAATCGTCATAGATCATGGCGTTCTGACTTCCAAGCTGCTTCGCAATACCAGCGTCTCTGAAGAAATTCGAATCGATCATCAACGATACGAACTTCAATATTGTTCTTCACTTAAGACTCACATTCCAGGGTGATAAGTATGAAGGAAATGAGCCTCTTGATTACTCTATGCTAAACTTTCCTGCAGACATGTGCTGACAGTGTCTCTAGCAACTTGCTTTTTCTCTGGGTAGCTTCAAATGTGGCAGTTTTGTCGTCTTAAATCCAATTGAATATTCTAAATATCATTTGTGAACAGCGTTCACTTCTCCATTAATTAATTTATGGACCTCAAAAGAAGCAATTTGCCTTAGTAGCTATAGAGCAGGTTCTGATAGGAATTGACGCAATCTTTTTCATCCATTTACCATAGAAAATCAAAGAAAGAAACCAAACATTACATTGCATTTACTCCCTGTGCCTTGAGTAACACATATGAATCCATGACAATAATAAATTATTTCAAGAATCTCCTGTGCAAGGAAAAGAACAGAATGGGACGCTTTAATTATAGCGCACTGGATCAGAAACAATGAAATTAATTCTGTGTCACATTGATGTACTGCATTCTAATGTAATAAAATAATCATCAAATAAAAACGGTTTTGTGCCTCCTTTGCTATCAAGAATGAAACACAAATCGTAGACAGATTTTATGGGTCACTACTCAACAACATTAAAACATTTTACATGGTTGAGAGTGTGGAGTGGAGCAGATGTTGTCGGCAGAAGGCAGCGCAGTGCCTCAGCCCCCGCCGGTAGGCAGCAAACGGGTCCCAGAGAACTCAGACGCATGCGGTGTTCAGAGGCAGATGCTCGGTAAAGAAATCTTTCGCTAAAACATTGTTGAACCAAACTATTATTACCAGTGTGACACAAAGCGAAATATATTGTAGATTCGCTTGAATTACACGCATAGCTTCAGCACCGAGAGGAAAGGGGCGATAAAAATTTTGTCGTTGTCTGCTTCCGGTCGCCAGACGTCATATTAGCTAGTCTCACGTTTTACCTCAAGACTACGGCCTTAGTCAAGAATAATGTACTGAGACTGAACTCAAGACTTCCTCTGGGAGGTGCCGCAGTCTACAATGTTGCAGATCGAACTTACTGCCGGACACAGTATCCTGAGAGGAGCACGACTGTGTTGTCCACCTTATGTGGACGGCTCGGCGGTCAATGTTTTGCTCTAAGGCTGTATCTACAACACATATTGCATCCTGAACACCTAGAAGAATTAAAATAACAAAAGTAGTTTATGAGAGCAACGTTAACTATGGCGTTCGAAGTATTCATAGTGTTGTGTTCGTGTGTGCAAACGCCTTCCAATGCCCTCTCAAGGAGGACAAGGATACAAAGTCTAGCTTCAGTATTATAAAATCGCTACAGTCTGCGGATAAACTCAGACTTGGGTTGATAATTAATTTGAATATTTAGCAATACTATACCCATTGGTGTTAAACTCGTTATTAACCAATGATTCCCACAGCTACAGGGACACTACTTGTGATACTTAGGCAGTGCTATCAGACGAAAAGATCAACCTGACACAAACTGTGGGAAGTTTGTTTTACAAACTTCGTACCAGGATAATGAGCTTTTACGTATTTGGGATGTCTGTGAACGTTGCTGCTTGAGACGATTTAAGACGAAAGTAAATTCCTTTAGCAACGACAATGTTTGAAGAAACCGTCTTAACGGGACTAAATCGTGATTTGTAAATCGTTTACCAGCCGTACTCTACCGCATTTCGCTGATTGGAAGGCAAATAGATTACGGAAAAATGTCACAGAAGGAAAAGGGAGAACGAAATGTCTCCCACTGGAAGGTCATGTTGTCTTATTTAAATGATTACAACATCAGGTAAAACGACCAGTCAGATTGTCAGTATAAGAACATTACTGTTGTCAGTATGATGTAGCACTGCTCAGGGCCTGTAACGATAAAGGGCCCGTTTAGGTCAGTCATATTGTATAAAGAAGTGGAAGAGAGAGCACCGCTAAATTCCACAATCCGTATGCATTGCAGACACACAGAAATTACTGTTACAGTGTACTAATGGAGCCCAATTAATGAGAGAACTGCGTATTTTCCGGTGAGAGAGAGCACTGGCAAATAATCTTCGCTAAATTAGGTTACTTAATCTGGTGTCACTCTGAGCCAGAATTTATGGCCGGCGGCTGAGTGTAAGGTCAGTGGGCCGGATCCGAGTTTTGCAAGTGCGAAATACTTTCCTACATTATAGAAGCGAATATTAAACTGGAACTAATATTCCAAAAATTTTGAACTTGGATAGCTTAGAATGAAAATCTTTTTCTTTATTGCAAAGGAAAACAATTGATTTTCTAAAACATTCTCTGTCATACACAACTTGAAACAGGTCACGTCGACCAAATCATATGGAAAAATTGCCAGCGGCGTATATCGGCAGGCAGTAAGATCTCTTGGCTTTTGGTTTGGCAGTACTCGACAGCCATTTCTAGGCGCAAGTAATAGAAGAAAGGCAGAGCGTTATTGTTGTCAAGTAACGTCTTCATCGATTACTTTAGTTTTAATGTAATCTATGAGTAATTACTCATAGATATTAACATGAAAAGAATTCTGTAGACAGAGAAAGAACCTCTTCTTGGGAAACTACTTGTATAGTGACCAAAAGGCACGAACTGATATTCAAGTACAGTGTTCCAGCAGCGGCATGAAGAAAATGATAGTAATAATGACGGTAATAATCCAATTATCCGGTAACTTCACACTTCCCAGTGGATCTTCACGAACTAAGAAAATATCTGAATTTGTGAACATTTCAAAATGGCTTCACATCGAGCCTATGATGCCTACAAGGGTCTTTACATCCTGCTGACATGAGAATAGCATAATCTCCGCGTCAGAAGCTTGTTCCTACTTAAACATTTAATAGACTCGCGTTTTATCCACCGTGACTACTTTTGTAAGCTCAGCACATCATCCGTTGCAGCTCACTCCTGGGGCTGGGAAATATGGGCACAATGGCCTGGTGGAACTATCACAGGAGCAATGCGTTGGTTCAGACATTTACTTTTAAGAAGCACAAACAGATTTACTTTGCGTCTGGTAACCTCAAAAGAAAGACGTTATAATCCAGAATTCGCAATACAAATCACGTTCCATCATTACCAACTGGGCAGAGCCAGGTTACGTTGGGAAATGACATAGCGGAAGTCATCGTAAACAGAAATACAGTCGCCAGTAAACTTACTTACATTAGAAAATTTTATTTTATTTTATGAACCGATAGCCATTTAAAGGATGGGGCTCTTATTTTACTTGTAATTGATTGAACTAGAGACGTTGAAAAATTTGGTGCTGGACTGTGATTCGAATTCGTTTCTCCTCTTTCGAGGATCTGAATCTCTCGGGACATTATAGTTCAACCATTTCGTCCCTTTTCGCAAGACTGCAACCTTCTCTAGGTCTCCTCCAAAGGTAAGTATGTGGGTCCGAATCCTGATCCAATACAAAAATATTCATAGTTTCAGTTCAAGCCCTATAACGTGCACACCGTCCCGCTAGTGAAAACCAACGTGCGCTTTTTATGTCTATTCATGTGTTGCCAACAATCGCAATAGGTGTCATTATTTCTTGTCAAACACGCACACACCTTACCATTGGTGAGTAAGCAACTGATATTTAAGCTATATTTGTGGATGCACGGTAGGCGTGTAGTTAGATTGTCGCTTAGGTACAAAAGTTTGTATCCTTAGTTTAGATTCAAACACCTAGCAGCTGGTAAGAAAAACCGATACGTAAATTTGATTTTACTTAATTAACAATACGATTACGTGTTGGGTTCGTATCTCCGTCATATAACTTCACATCATGCACTTAATCTTTAAATGCATGCGCACTTTGTTACTTGAGCATGGAGGTATATCAGACATCTTTCGTGGTTAGTTAACAGGGACGAAATTGTCTTGTTAGGAGTCCCGGTTTATTAAAAAAATTGTCGTCTTTTATTTTCAAGTTTAGATTTCATTACTGGTATTGGTAAAAATTTCGGTAATTCATGACTCTTCATGGATAGCCATCAATATGATATGATTAGATTACATTAGATCAATTCTTGTTTCATAGATCATGAATACGATATTTCGTAATGACGTGTAACGTGTGATTTTAATGAAAGATTTCTTTACATACCATGATTCAATTTCTTTACAACAATTTCTTACTCTCTCTCATTCTTTTTGATTTCTCTCTCTCTCTCTCTCTCTCTCTCTCTCTCTCTCTCTCTCTCTCTCTCTCTCTCTCTCTATCATACACACACACATTCTTTTTTTCTTTATTTGTTTGTTTTGCTCGACTATCGGCGAGGCATGAAAACGTCTCTGAATGAGCTTCTTAGTTTTTAGTACACTTACGAAATAAATATAAAAATCACTGTGAGAGTTACTGATATATGATGCTTAGTTTTCAGTCAGTTCCGAGTATTATTAGTAACCACGCTCCAGTCCCTAAACCTAGTTACAGAAATGCGAATCAGACGCATTACGTATTCCAGGCCGTAGCAACCGCGACTTGGAGACACCAGCTATGGTCACTTCCCAGACCGCTGTACGATCACATCGGTTCGTCTTCTTTCTGCTGGTACTGTAACTGAGATTTGACAACAAGGCAACGTATGTTTGGCAACTCTGTGATCGACCAGTTGCTTCCTGGTGTGCACGGAATTTATCCTCAAAGTTCACTTGATTTTACCTGTCATTTCCATTGAATAATCTGATTTATTATCACTTTACGTGTAACAAAAGATTGTAAATTTACGGTTTTCAGCCCAGGAAAGTCGTTGCACGTGGAAATCGCAACTAATCTCGTCCTTTAAATAGCGGTTTACGAGTGCTAGACATTATCGATCTCGTAAGAGTAAGCTAAGACACGTACTTCTACTCCAGCTCTATGGTAATGCGCTGACCTGAGAAATAGCATCTGTTATGGTTCGCACTTCCAGTCTCACTGACTGTAACGTTTTTATCCCTTCTGTGAAAGAGCTACTAACAGTCAGATAAAACATCGGTAAGGAAATCGCAAAAAAATACTTTCGGCTCATAGTTCAATGGTGAAAACTTACAATGCTGCACAACGGGTAACTCCTCTTCCCGCCGCTGACAAGCAAATTTTGGGTTTCTAGGAATACAAAACTTTACTTATGAAATGCGACATTTGTACTGCACGACGTTTTCAACAAAGAGATGGCGCAATACAGTAGCTCAAGTGGAAAGAAACACTTCCTTTTCAAATTTGTGCATCCTACACTGTTGGCTGTTCTGTGTAGGTGGCAGGTACGTGATTTTATTTCGGTCGAATTTATGCACTGGGTAGTCGAGGCAGCTAGTTCATTGTGATTCGGTCAACCAAGTAAATGAATTTACTGAACCTGCTGCAAATTACTACAGGAAGCCTGTGTGTCAATTCTCATCCAGTGTGGTGCAACGGCGTTACGATAGAAAAATGAGCCACATACTTATAATATGCTTGAATATCTATGGACTGGGTTCGATTCCAACTTCTGTCAATGATTTTAGATAAGAAGAGACAGATTCCATTCTCTTCTGGCAACACCAAGTGAAGAAGATATAATGACATTGTGGTCTGAAATTGACATAAAAAATGATATTCCTTTTCTACAAAGTAGACGTTAGGATGAATCACAATAAAGACTGGAGCGGCGACACGTAGAAACCTTTCTTATACTTGTTATTTATTTCTAGTGACGAAACAAACGCTATGTAGGCTCACAGGACATTTAGTCCATATTTTATCTGAGCTTCTGTATGTCGATAAAATCGGTTCTGAACTGGGAATGCAACTTAGACCGTACTTAACGCTCAATTTGATCCCTTCGTGAGAATACAGCACGGCTACTATTTGTTGTTTGTTCAGAACTGCAGATTCCTCAACGTCTCCACATACTGCGCGTGAATGGGTTCGAATCCTGGCCCGGCACTATAGATTTCATTATGTATTATCAAGCTCTAGCATGAGAACACCTATCTGCTGGTGGATAATTATTTTAATGTTTAATGTATTTTCATTCGTTGTCAACACTAACGATATGTGACGTTTTTGACACCCAGTGAGACACAGGACTATTTGCGAGATCACTGTAAGTTCAAGATGTTAGTCCGAACTGGACAAAAATTCGGAAGCTGACGTATCTTTGTGTGTAGTCAAAAGCGATATGATGTGTGGAGCTGTATTCCCAGTGAGCACTGAACTCTTCGTCATATTATTTCTAGTTCCAACACGCTCACATGTCGCTGCTGGTGCAACAAACCCATATTTAACGTTCGTTTTCTCTAGAATATAACAGCGATAGATGCCGTGTTGGGGTCTTGGGAAGGAAAAAAATTAATGTTTCGTCTCGTCATTTCAGTTAAAACATCTAGCTACTGCCGAGAAAATCCGAAATGTCACAGTTGATTGTGCGTCGATATCTATTCGATTAAGTTCTGAGTTCGAATCCCTGCCCAGTACAAAGCCTTACCTCACGGCAATTCAAGTAAGTTACTTGTTAAGAACCAAGATTCAACATCTCTCGTCGTTCGTTACAGGGACAATAAATTCGCGTCCGGCAAAAATACTTGCGATATGTAATTTAAAGATGGAATTTGCAAACTGGCTTTGTCTAAAATCGAGGTATATCACTCTCTGTATGCCTAATCAGGAGTGGCAGTTAGTATCCGTCAGGCACGAAATCATTGCTTAGTCTGCATGACCTGAGTTTGCATCCATATGCAGAACGAGACGGTTCGTCGTGTCATTTGAAGTTCATAAATATTCTCAATTAGCTGCTCGTGAATACCTTTAATTTTTAATCTTATTTTGTGTTAAATAATAAGTACGGTATGTTACTTTGAAGAGTAAATCATGAATACGACGAATTTACAATGTGCATTACCTATCTGACGTAATAATAATGAGAGTGGTAAAATGTCAGGTATGTCATTTATTGTAATAAATGTGAGCTACAAGCCTTAAGGGCAGTCTTATCTGTGATAAGGTGTTCCGTGATATTTGTAGTATCGTGGTATTACTTTACATCTTGAGTTATTGCGATACAGAACAGTTTTTTCTCGTGGTGACTTGTTGGAACCACTTTCAATAGTCAAACGACTGTACCAAGGAGCGATAAGGAGACCTGCTAGACAGTTGCGCTATGTGGGTTGCATGTGAATCAGGCGAATTTCAATTCAGGTCGTTCGGATACTATTGGGCATGAATGAACATCACGTGTATCGATTTCCATCGCGCTGGGGTAAGTCCTCCGGGATACGTTTATTCTCCTTAGTGTGTAAATATATTTGGAGCATGTCATTCAAAAACGTTTGAAACGACATAGACGGGAGCGGGTTGTTGTTAGGAGAGCAGAATGTATTAGACTCGCGGATCATGTGGTGTTATTGGCAGAGAGCGAAAGAAGTATGACTGAAATGTTAAAAGAATTGAACAAGAGGCGTGAGTAAATTGGAATGATAAATAATAAGAAAATCGCAAAATGTCCGGTGATAGGTGCAAGAAAAGCAAGAACAACTATAATGTTAGGCAGGAAGATACACAACAATTTAGTGTTTTTAGATAACTGCGACGTGCTATTATGGACGACATTGGAAGTAATATGGAGGTGAAAATACGTATAGCAATTGCCAACGAGACGTTTCATAACAGGAGGCTTTTATGTGGGTGCGTTGATAGGGGATAAAATAGGCAGGCACAGTGAGAAATGAGGTGGTGTTGAGTGGGAGAACAGAGAGAAATTTTAAAGGTAGCAGGATGAGCAAACACAATTGGCATGGACACTGAATGAGAAGAGATTGTTTATTGATGGTATGGAGGAAACAGTGAATGCAAGAAGAAGAAGAAGAAGAAGAAGAAGAAGAAGAAGACGATGAACATACCAGGTGATGGACAGCGTAAGAACAGAAAATAGTTGTGAGAAAACAAGAGGGTAACAAATGATGGGACTGCATGGAGAGCTACATGTGAAGACCTGCCCTAGGGCAGAACACTCATGGTGGTGGTGTTGATGAAGAGGAGACTTATGTAGGACATTTTGCAAAACGCCCATTTTCTTGTAATCCAAATTTAAACAAAACATAGGCAGCTTATAATTTGTAGTCTATAAATGACCGTGAATTGCGTGACAGATGGAACTTGCCAGTATACCAGTTATTAGGACTTATTCCCACTCCACTGACGTATGGAGCGTGCGAACTGTGGCTGCTTAAAAGCCTCTGTGTGTGCTGTGCTTAGTCTCTTCTGGTCTTCACGCTTCCTACAGTTACAATACGTAGGCGGTTTCAGTATATTCCATTCCTACTTTCATCATGTAACGTCAGTTCTAGAAACTTTCTAATTAGGTCTCCTCGCGATACTTTGCTCTTCCACGGGATAGTCTGTGTCTACCATGAACTGCCCGTTAGTCAGTAAGTGGAATAATTGGTTTTCCGACACATGTCACCATGTTACTGTCGCCCTGTCTCCACGTCAGAGAGACGGAAATTCTGTGTGCCACATTTGAAGATGAGTCTGTAAAGGTTACAAAACTAGTTAATGGAATTACAAATAGTTCAAAAAGTGAGTTTTTGCAGTTTTCCGTATTTACATTCAATGCACTAGTCACAGGCTCTAGGCGATCCTTAGGGGATATGCTTAGTCGGTTGGGAGCGTGATGTGTCCCTCCGAGATTAATTTCACCTGGGCTTTAAGCGACTCACCGGTCAGCATTTACAGAGCTGCCAACTACATCTCACACCGGGAATATTACCAGGATTAGTTTGCATCGCAGCCTACGGAAGAGAACGCAAATCGAACGAGCATTCGCAGTCATTCCCTCCATTGACCACCATTCGCCTATATTCAACAGTTAAGGATTCCTCCGGAAATATTCCAAGTAGACTTTCTCTGGATATTTTACGTTTGTTTCCAAGCGCCTGCCTGTTCAATTTGATCAGAAACTGTGTGACATTCTCCAACGGGTCAAAAAACCTGTGACCATTCGTGCCGCCCTTCTCTGTATACATTCAGTATCGCCGGGCAGTTGTATCTGATTAGGATCCAAGAATCTCGAGCAATATTGGGGGATGGGTCGCAAGCGTGATTTGTAAGCAATTTCTTTTGTACACCGATTGTATTTTCCTAGAATTCTACCAACGAATTGCAGCCAGCCACCGTATTTCCCTAAGACTGCGACTATGTGACGGTTCCATTTCAAATCTCTAGAAATTTTTACACCCAGGTATTCATGTGGGTTGAGCGATTGCGAATTTGACTCGCTGCACTATACTCGTAGGATAAGGTTATATCGTTTTGTGAACCGAACAATTTTACATTTCGGGAACATTTCAACTAAGTTGTCATGCTTTGCACTACACTGAAATCTTATGAGGGCGTGGCTTCTTTCAAACAGAACTTTATTACAGGCAACAGCATCATTTGCGGAAACACTGAAGATCCAAATAGACCGCGTAACCACCGCCCCTTCTCCTCTCCAAATTGCTGTCTCAAAACGGTAAGTCCCATATGTAAACCACCTTCAGAAGTTCGTTCACTTTCCGTATCAGTTAATGTGTTAAAAACTTGACCTGAAGAAACATAACCCTTTGCAGTTGAAGACGCTCTGTTGTAAGAGAAGCTAGTTTTTCGAAAACGACTCAATATTTATGTACTGAACTAGGTGTTGTACAATTCTATAATTTTCAGGTACATTTGGCGACGTATGTGGATACTGTCTGACAAATGTGTTGCGAATAAAGTGAGTAGTAAAGAAGTAATGAAGTGAAACATCAAGCCTGATGCTGACACTTTACTGCACGAACAGCGAAAATGTAGAAGTGATAAAAGTCTTTTTCCTTTCATCATTCTGTCAGGGATGTCAGAGGGGAAAAAAAGTTTCGCCAAGTTTCGAAATTATGTGTGAAGTTTGTTGGAAGTCGCCACGTGCTGCCTTTCACAAATGCTCGGTGAATATAGTCTCGATAATTTGCGCTCCATGAAATTATGCTGCCTTAGACGAGTACGCAGTTTGTAACTTTTAACGCCCGACTTATTGCGTAAACCTATGCCTTTAAATGAAGGACGGAAGGAGGATTGCGTTTAATGTGCTATCGATGTCGAGGTCATTAGAGACGGAGCAGGAGTTGGCAATGCGTCAGGGAAGGGTAAAAGAAGTCCGCCGTTCCCTTTCAAAGGAATCATCTCAGCATTTGCTTGGAGCGATTCAGGAAAGTTACGGAAAACGTATCAGGATGGCCGGATGCGGATTTAAACGTCATCCTCCCGAATGCGAGTCTAGTATACTAGTTGACAGCTCGTCGTGTAGAAGCTAGCGTTGCTGGTGATGGGATTCCGGGTTCGATTCACGGCTGGGTTGCGTTCTCCGCCAGGGAAGTAGGTGTCTGTGATGCCATCATTTCATCATCATTCGTGAAGGTGGCGAAACTGGACTGTGTAAAGGTTGGGGCTTTGTACAGGCGCTGATAACCGTGCAGTTAAGCGCCCCAAAAACCAAACATCATCATCATCATCGTCATCATCATACCATGTACTAACCACTGCGGCAGCTCGTTCGGTATACATTTAAATGAGCAGATTAAGTCAGCATTTTTAGTATTTACATTGACTTCGTTCTTCATAAATGAAAGCAGGAACTACGACAAGACAAAAGAATTGGGATAACGAATGAGAAATACCTGATTGTGCTTCTGTTTGTAGATGACATGATTCACGTTCACGAAATGACCTCCAAAGATCTATATACCACCTGAACGAAATATGCAATGAATACAACTTTAAAATTTCTAGTAATAAAACGAAAATAAATGCACTCCGAGGAAAATGCTCAGTCATTTTAAAACTAGTTTTGGATAATCCTGCTTTAGAACTGGTCTCTTAATCTTTCACTTAGGCTACGCTGTAAGATCTGATTTTTACTCTGATACTTAAAATAAATTACACAAATTCTAAGCTGTCTGTGACACTATTATCTGAATAGTGGGCAATAAAGTACAAAAAGATTGTTCCGAAATTCTATAACGTGGTCCCGGTTCCTGTATTATGCTATGAAAGCGAAAACATGGTTAAAAAAAAAGCAAAAAAAATCACACGGCAGAGATGAGGTTCCTAAGAAATTCGAAGAGCTGCACAACAAGAAATGATTAGGAATGAAGATACTAGAGAAAAATTAAGTATTTTCAACAGAAACTAAAAAATTCAAAAATATCGTGAAGACTGGTGAGAATGCTACGTCCCAGACTTCCCCAAAATATTCTGAACTACAAACGCAATGGAAGACGTGATATTGAAAGGCCTCGGACGTGGGAGCAATTTCGTTTGAGAGACTATCCCGCACGGCGACTACTGAAGTACTTATACATTATAGAATTCTTAAGTTATACAAGCAAAATAAGTAAGTTTTAATGTAGTTTACGTTCACTGATGCAAAAAAAAATTTTTCTTGCTTTTTAAAGTGGGCTATGTTCTTTCTCAGAGTTCAAACTGTCTCAATGCCAAATTTGAACAATATCTGTTAAGCGGTTTGGACTCGAAAACGAAACAGACTGTGTTACAAAGCAGAAAAGCAACTGAGAGAAAGAAGCGGCGTCGGTTTCTGCAGGAGGCGGACATCATTTTGTAGGACAATGTTCGGGCACGCTCGGTTCAAGTCGTGACTGATTTGATCGGTATATGGGGATGGGGAGCGCCGCATCACGCACCACACTCATCTACATCTACATTTATACTCCGCAAGCCACCCAACGGTGTGTGACGGAGGGCACTTTACGTGCCACTGTCATTACCTCCCTTTCCTGTTCCAGTCGCGTATGGTTCGCGGGAGGAAAGACTGTCTGAAAGCCCCTGTGCTCTCTCTAATCTCTCTAATTTTACATTCGTAATCTCCTCGGGAGGTATAAGTAGGGGGAAGCAATATATTCGATACCTCATCCAGAAACGCACCCTCTCGAAATCTGGCGAGCAAGCTACACCGCGATGAAGAGCGGCTCTCTTGCAGAGTCTGGCACTTGAGTTTGTCAAACATCTCCGTAACGCTATCACGGTTACCAAATAACCCTGTGACGAAACGCGCCGCTCTTCTTTGAATCTTCTCTATCTCCTCCGCAAACCCGATCTGGTACGGATCCCACACCGATGAGCAATACTCAAGTATAGGTCCAACGAGTGTTTTGTAAGCCACCTCCTTTGTTGATGAACTACAGTTTCTAAGGACTCTCGCAATGGATCTCAACCTGGTACGCGCCTTACCAACAGTTAATTTTATATGATCATTCCACTTCAAAAAGTTCCGCACGCATACTCCGAGATATTTTACAGAAGTAACTGAGACCAGTGTTTGATCCGCTATCATATAATCATACAATAAAGGATCCTTCTTTCTATGTATTCGCAATACATTACATTTGTATATGTTAAGGGTCAGTTGCCACTCCCTGCACCAAGGGCCTATCCGCTGCAGATCTTCCGGCATTTCGCTACAATTTTCTAATGCTGCAACTTCTGTGTATGCTACAGAATCATCCGCGAAAAACCGCATGGAACTTCCGACATTATCTACTACCTCATTTATATATATTGTGAAAAGTAATGGTCCCATAACACTCCCCTGTGGCACGCCAGAGATTATTTTAACGTCTGTAGACGTCTCTCCAGTGATAACAACATGCTGTGTTCTGTTTGTTAAAACTCTTCAATCCAGCCACAGAGCTGGTCTGATATTCCGTGGGCTCTTACTTTACTTATCAGGCGACAGTGCGGAACTGAATCTAACGCCTTCCGGAAGTCGAGAAAAATAGCATCTACCTGGGAGCCTGTATCTAATATTTTCTGGGTCTCATGAACAAATAAAGTGAGTTGGGTCTCACACGATGGATGTTTCCGGAATCCGTGTTGATTCCTACAGAGTAGATTCTGGGTTTCCAAAAACTACATGATACTCGAGCAAAAAACATGTTCTAAAATTCTACAACAGATCGACGTCAGAGATATAGGTCTATAGTTTTGCGCATCTGCTCTACGACCCTTCTTGAAGACTCGGACTACCTGTGCTCTTTTCCAATCATTTGGAGCCTTCCGTTCCCCTAGAGACTGGCGGTACACAGCTGTTAGAAGGGAGGGCAAGTTCTTTCTCGTACTGTGTAGAATCGAATTGGTACCCCGTCAGGTCCAGTGGACTTTCCTCTGTTGAGTGATTCCAGTTGCTTTTCTACTCCTTGGACACTTATTTCGATGTCAGCCATTTTCTCGTTTGTGCTAGGATTTAGAGAAGGAACTGCAGTGCGGTCTTCCTCTATGAAACATCTTTGGAAAAAGGTGTTTAGTATTTCAGCTTTACGCCTGTCATCCTCTGTTTCAATGCCATCATCACCCCGGAGTGTCTGGACATGCTGTTTCCAACCACTTACTGATTTAACGTGAGACCAGAACTTTCTAGGATATTCTGTCAAGTCGGTACATAGAATTTTACTTTCGAATTCACTGAACGCTTCACGCATAGCCCTCCTTACGCTAACTTTGACATCGTTTAGCTTCTGTTTGTCTGAGAGGTTTTGGCTGCGTTTATACTTGGAGTGAAGCTGTCTTTGCTTTCGCAGTAGTTTCCTAACTTTGTTGTTGAACCACGGTGGGTTTATCCCGTCCCTCACAGTTTTACTCTACACGTACCTGTCTAAAACGCATTTTACGATTGCCTTGAACTTTTTCCATAAATACGCAACATTGTCAGTGTCAGAACAGAAATTTTCGTTTTGATCTGTTAGGTAGACTGAAATCTGCCTTCTATTACTCTTGCTAAACACGTAAACCTTCCTCCCTCTTTTTATATTCCTATTAACTTCCATATTCAGGGATGTTGCAACAGCCTTATGATCACTGATTCCCTGTTCTGCACATACAGAGTCGAAAAGTTCGGGTCTGTTTGTTATCAGTAGGTCCAAGATGTTATCTCCACGAGTCGGTTCTCTGTTTAATTGCTCGAGGTAATTTTCCGATAGCGCACTCAGTATAATGTCACTCGATGCTCTGTCCCTACGACCCATCCTAAACATCTGAGTGTCCCAGTCTATATCTGGTAAATTGAAATCTCTACCTAAGACTATAACTTGCTGAGAAAATTGATGTGAAATGTATTCCAAATTTTCTCTCAGTTGTTCTGCCACTAATGCTGCTGGATCGGGAAGTCGGTAAAAGGAGCCAATTATTAACCTAGCTCGGCTGTTGCGTGTAACCTCCACCCATAATAATTCACAGGAACTATCCACTTCTAATTCACTACAGGATAAACTTCTACTAACAGCGACTAACTCTCCACCACCGGTTGCATGCAATCTATCCTTTCTACCTGTCTGTACCTTTGTAAAAATTTCGGCAGAATTTCTCTCTGATTTCAGCCAGCTTTCTGTACCTATAACGATTTCAGCTTCGGTACTTTCTATCAGCGCTTGAAGTTCCGGTACTTTACCAACGCAGCTTCGACAGTTTACCATTACAATACCGATTGCTGCTTGGTCCCCTCATGTCCTGCTTTGCCCCGAACTCGTTGAGGCTGCCGCCCTTTTTGTACTTGCCCAATGCCATCTAACCTAAAAAACCGCCCAGCCCACGCCACACAACCCCTGCTACCCGTGTAGCCGCTTGTTGCGTGTAGTTGACTCCTGACCTATCCAGCGGAACCCGAAACCCCACCACCCTATGGCTCAAGTCGAGGAATCTGCAGCCCACACGGTCGCAGAACAATCTCAGCCTCTGATTCAGACCCTTTACTCAGCTCTTTACCAAAGGTCAGCAGTCAGTCCTATCGACGATGCTGCAGATGGTGAGCTCTGCTTTCATCCGGCTAGCGAGACTGGCAGTCTTCACCAAATCAGATAGCCAGGGAGGGTTTCCTCCGATCCATAGCGACACACATCATTGGTGCCGACATGAGCGACCTGTGCAACCTGTACCCTTCATGGCATCCGGAAGGACCCTTTCCACATCTGGAATGACCCACCCCGGTATGCACACGGATTGCACATTGGTTTTCTTCGCCTCTCTTGCTGCCATATCCTTAAGGGGCCCCATTACGCGCCTGACGTTGGAGCTCCCAACTACCAGTAAGACCACCCTCTGCGACTGCTCGGATCTTGCAGACTGAGGGGCAACCCCTGGAACAGGACAAGCAGCCACGTCAGGCCGAAGATCAGTATCAGCCAGAGACAACCCCGGACTTGCGCCCTTCTGAGCTCAGCTTGATTCCTGACGTGAAGGTAGCGTTCTCGCTTTCCGCGTCTGGGTTCCGGGGTTCGATTCACGGCGGGGTCAGGGATTTTGTCTGCCTCGTGATGGCTGGGTGTTGTGTGATGTCCTTAGGTTAGTTAGGTTTAAGTAGTTCTAAGTTCTAGGGGACTGATGACGATAGATGTTAAGACCCATAGTGCTCAGAGTCATTTGAACCATTTGTCAAACTTTGGGGTATTCGGTTCGGAGCTGTTATGGAGATACGTCAGACAATAGACCGCTCCATTCGAACTACCTATACAACTGCCGTAGTTAGGGGTATCTTGCTCTTTCAACATCACTGGCGATGGCTTATATACATGAGCTATTCAAAAAATATCCGACCTTTTTTAATTGTTGAAATCAACAATGGTATCAGGGCGCGCATGCGCTCATGTTTTCAGGCATATTTAGCACACATACCTGATTTTCTCCACTACTTTGGAACGCTTGCAAGTGGTACACGTTGGATTTAGTATTCTGAGCAAAATGACGTCTTTACATCACATTTGGCTCCAAGCTTGGCAATTCTCAAGTTGAAACCATCGTGTGTTTGTGGACAAAGTAATGGGTACTGCAGGGCTAAAGGAGTGGTACAACCATTTCAAAGGTAGCCGCTAATCAATGAAGACAGAAGCCAGTTAAGGTACGCCCGCAATATCCGCAAATCAGGTCGTTACTGATCCCGCAATATTGCTGGTGAAGCAGAATGGACGAATCACTATCAGAGAAGTTGCAGTCTAATCTAAAAGCCGTAAAGTCAACTAAATAACTAGGTGTTACAATAACTAACGTCCGCCCGCGGTAGCTGAGTGGTCAGCACGACAGACTGTCAATCCTAAAAGACCGGGTTAGATTCCCGGCTGGGTCGGAGATTTTCTCCGCTCAGGGACTGGGTGTTGTGTTGTACTAATCATCATTTCATCCCCATCGACGTGCAAGTCGCCGAAGTGGCGTCAAATCGAAAGACTTGCACCAGGCGAACGGGCTACCCGATGGGAGGCCCTCGTCACACGCCATTATTATTATACAATAACGAACAACTTAAATTGGAAAGAACACATAGAAAATGTTGCGGTTAAGGCTAACCAAAGACTGCGTTTTATTGGCACGACACTTATAAAACGTAACAGACCTACAAAGGAGACTGCCTACACTACGCTTCTCCGTCCTCTTTTAGAATACTGCTGGAAGATGTGGGATCCTTACAAGATAGGACTTACGGAGTAGATCGAAAAAGTCCAAAGAAAGGCAGCACGTTTTCTATTATCGCGAAATATGAGAGAGTGTGTCACACAAATGATACTGGATTTGGGCTGGACATCATTAAAAGAAAAGCGTTTTTCGTTGCGACAGTATCTTCTCACGAAATTCCAATCACCAACTTTTTCCTCCGAATGCGAAAATATTTTGTTGACACCGACCTACGTAGGTAGAAACGACCACAACGATAAAATAAGGGAAGTCAGAGCTCGTATGGAAAGACACAGGTGATCATTCTTTCCGGGTGCTATGCGAGATTGGAATAATAGAGACTTGTGAAGGTGGTTCGATGAACAATGTGCCATGCACTTAAATGTGACTTGCAGAGTATCCATGTAGATGCAAGTATAGGTGGTCACATTTTTACTATCCCCTGTATGTGCATATCGCTTCACACGACCTTTGTTACCTCAATGTCGATATCGGCATCATTTTCGAAATATGTGAGCTTACTTATATTATCTGTAATGTTAATATACAACAGGAACAATAAGGCTCCCAACACACTTCCCTCTGGCACAAGTGGTTACTTTTACACGTATAGATGAACTCTCCATTTAGAATGAGATGATGTGTCCCCCCTACAAAAATATTTTATTAGCCGTACTTTATACGATGCAGGCAAACGGTCAACTACAATTGTTGTTTACTGTGCGGTAACCTCTAGCGTATCAGAAGCGGTGTAGGAAAATGTTTTCAAATGAGTATACGCACTCGTATTTCGGCAGGTGCACAGTTTTGCCATTTCAATTTTTGCACGTTTTTACAGATACCTTTTCGAAAATTTCGAGCAAAACAAATCGAAATCTTTATTACATCACGAAACAATGAAGAAGCAAATGCGGGTTTGTTCGCAAGCCCGAAGCATTATCTGGTACAAGAATCATTGATTTTAATAAAGTAGCTGTCGATAGGTTTTTTTCGTTGCTAACAAATGTAACTGACAATCACAAACTAATGACTTCTCAAATAACTAATTGTGATGAAACAGGCGTCTCGGTTAATGCTAAAAACCAATCGAACATCGCAGCTTGCAAAGGGAACCGTCCAGTGCGATCGTTAACCTCTGCAGAAAGGGGCGAAACTGCAACCATCCTCATTAGTACGTCAGCAAGCGGAGCTGACATTCCTCCTACGATTATATTTCCACTAAAGAAGAAGCAGAAAGAATTTGAGTTAGGACTGACAGCAGGAGGTTGCGCTGAGGTCCACAGCACCGCATGGATGGCCACAGAGTCATTCTTTGTATGGTTTCCACAATTAGTGGTATTTTCTAAGACATCAAAGCACGTCCCAGTTCTCCTTATATCAGATGGCCACACAGCTCATACCACGAACAATGACGTTATGGACTACGCGAGGGAGAGTGGCGTTTCTTCACCACCACATTGCTCTCACAGACTTCAGCCGCTTGATGTTTGTTTTATAAATCCTCGTTATAGTGATCAGCTTCGAAAATGGCTGCGAAGCCACGCAGGGAAAGTCGTAACTATCTTTCAAATTTCAACGCTTTTTGGTTCAGCTTTCGTCTAAAGCGCAACAATGAAAACCGCTATTAAAGGTTTCGAAGCTACTGCAATATGGCCCACGGACCCATCCATATTCAAGACGCACACTTCCTATCGGCACACACAACTGACAGCGGACGTGATAGGCCGTCAGATGAAGGGGTTATTATATCTGAACAATTTGAATTGCCTCCAACTAGCACACCAGCTGAAAAAGACGACTCAAACGGGCTGGATAATCAAGGGGACGAGGTTTCAGCGAATTGTTACAATGAACTGCCGCCTAAGAATAACAAAGTTATTGGGGCTAATTGTTCTAATCTTGGGTGCTCTTGGATGACAACTGACAACACAACCTCCTCATTTCATATTTCACCTGAGATTCTGATTTTCTTGTCAAAAGTTAACGAAAGCAAGAAAAGAGCGAGACTGAAAAGGGGGAACTACGTTGTTTTAACTGATTCGCCGTACAAAAAAGAGTTAAAAGTCATTAATGGGAGAAATAGAAAAAAGAACTTTGACAAAGAAGAAAGAGCAAACAGAAAACTTTTTGCGAAAGAGAATAAAATTAAGAACTCAAAAAAGAGAGAAAGATTCTGAAGGTAAATGGAAGAAAGGAGTAAGAATACTATACTAACGAGAGTGATTATGAGGTAAGTTCTGACTGTCAGTGTGTATATTGTGGTGGGTTATATTCAAAATCAGTTGGAGGTTGGGTCGCTTTTTCCACGTGCAAAAAATGGACACACGATTCTTGTGCAGGAATAGATAGCGAAGATGATGAGTGTCTCCCCGTGTGTGAATTTTGTAAACAGCCTCAAGAAAAGGATACGATACATGAAAACTGTAGTTTGACATTAATACTCACTTTAAACTAAAAAAAATACCGAGCAAGCCAATATTTTCTGCATTTCCGATAATTTTATACGTTTTTGTAATCACTTGTATTTACCACCCCATTCTGCCGCGTGCAAATGATATAAATTTGTTTTTGAGTGAGAAAATATTGTTGTTTTATTTTATGGCAATGTTCTTATATTTTTGTGATTAATACATCATAATGTGTTCATATAAAAATTTGTAACTCTCTTATTTATCAATTTTGTACATTTAATCAAAGTTTTCAACTGTGTACCCCATTATACCTTGGATTCCCCAACGTGTCGGATAAGAAAGATAAAAATACAATCACTACTCGTTTCTTCAACGACAATTTAAGCTGTGTTCTGTGGTTCCTCCCAGAGTTCATCACGATATATTCCGAAAAAAATCATAGTTAACGAACGTTATAAATTGCTCTAGAAACGAAGGCAATCCCAGTTAACATTTAATAAGGCCACTGGTATCCTTCGAAATGCAACTAATCAAAGTAATGCAGAACGTCGTGGGTCACAGCGGATGGGTGGAATCGAAATATGACATTTACCCACGATCGCTTCTTTTTGTCAATTTGTGCCATTAATTTCTCTGCTCCCTAATCTGATTTCGTATCTCCCCATCAGCTATTCGATCAAAACTTTTTTAGCATTCTTCTACACCACCACATTTCGGAAGTCTCTAGTCGTCTCCTGTTTGGGGAACCAGGCATGTTAACTGCTGATTCGCAATATATTTATTCCGAAAGGCAAAAGGAACCACGAAAACAATGAAAATAATTTTGTTTATTGGTGACTGTACCAGTTTGATTTACACTTAGTGCGAATATGAAAGTATTTTATTCCAAATCCTTATTTGAAGGTACTAAAATGTCGGTTTAAATGGCAGCTTGCTATGTAAGACATGCCCACTTGTTTCTCTGTGCCATCTCTTCTTTGAGATGATAAGCCTAGGGACATTTTACCCGTAGTTTTTGAGCTTTCACCTATTGAATACATTTTTTCTTGTCTCGTAGTCAGTTGTTTGCTACAGTAATAACGTTTCTGAACAAAACAAATGCCAAGATCTACCCACAAAGTTTTCGAGAGAAGTTCTAGAAGACTTGCAAGAAATAAAAAAGTAAATATCATGAAACAAATGTTATGTTTTTGTACAGCATGCATACTATTGGAAAGTGAAAGAAACTATGAATTTAAATGAGTGCATGTACGACGTTAAGTGCAATGCAACTTTAAATTTTCCGTAACTTTTCTAACTAAATGTACCTTTCCTCTCAAACCATTTATCCCAGAACCATGGAATTCTAACGGTCAGTTTTCTTACTCGAGGGCATGAAGAGTCGAGGGATATGAAAGGGAAGCAGTGGTTGGGAAGGGAGTGAGACAGGGTTGTAGCCTATCTCCGATGTTATTCAATCTGTTTGCTGAGCAAGCAGTAAAGAAAACAAAAGAAAACTTCGGAGTAGGAATTAAAAACCATGGAGAAGTTGTATTATAATGAACACTATGGTCTTTTTATTTTTGAAATTTGCCTGCAAAACCTCTCTTTCAAAATTTTTCTAAAAATTTCAGTATTAATATATTATTCATGAAAAATTGTTAGCTTGTTGGAAAACAGTGGAAATGCATGTAAGTAATGTTTTGTGTTTTACCGTTAATATAACACAACTTAGAATAAGGATCATATAAATAGATCAGTTAACATGGTGGAGATGGAAGATACGTTCTCCCCGTGAATATTGTGTTTAAAAACAAATGAATATTTTCAAATCAACAGCTCATTTCATGAAGTCATAACTAGAAGTGAATAATCTCCACAAAAATTGGTAAGTTAATTACTTTGGTGCAAGAAAGTCTCCATCATTAAGGAGAACGATGTTTTCAATAACTTGCCGGCCGCCACAAAAAGCTTTACTACTGACAGATTTCAGTTTACGAGGAGCCTAAAGGATTTCTTGCTAACCATCTCTTCCGACACCATTAATGAATTGAATTATTTATTAGAACTAGCGCGCGCGCGCGATTGAGAGAGAGTGTGTGTGTGTGTGTGTGTGTGTGTGTGTTTGTTAGAGAGAGAGAGAGAGAGAGAGAGAGAGAGAGAGAGAGAGGGGGGGGGGGGGAGGTCAAATAATACGTGTACAATCAGAAGTGTGACTAAATTTTCATTCCTCGTTCATGATCAGTCCATTTGCGGTCTGTGGATAGTAAATTAGCATATTATTTTCCCATTGAGTATCTCCCCATTATGGATCAATTTCAATGGAAAGTACATACAATCTAATCCTCTTGTCTGCCCCACTTCTGTTGAAGGTTACACATCACACAAATACCTTGTTGTTGTTGTTGTTGTCTTCAGTCCACAGACTGGTTTGATGCAGCTCTCCATGCTACTGTATCGTCTGGAAGCTTCATCTCCCAGTACCCACTGCAACCTACATCCTTGTGAATCTGCTTAGTGTATTCATCTCCTGGACTCCCTCCTCGATTTTTACCCTCCACGCTGCCCTCCAATATTAAATTCGTGATCCCTTAATGCCTCAGAACGTGTCCTACTACCCGACCCCATCTTCTAGTCAAGTTGTGCCACAAAGTTCTCTTCTCCCGTATCCTATTCAATACCTCCACATTAGTTATGTGATCTACCCATCTAATCTTCAGCATTCTTCTGTAGCACCACATTTCGAAAGCTTCTATTCTCTTCATGTTCAAACTATTTATTGTCCATTATTCACCTCCATACGTGGCTACACTGCATACAAATACTCGGAGAAAAGACTTCCTGATACCTAAAGCTATACTCGATGTTAGCAAATTTTTCTTCTTTAGAAACACTTTTCTTACCATTGACAGTCTACATTTTATATCCTCTCTACTTCGACCGTCATCAGTTATTTTGCTCCCTAAATAGCAAAACTCCTTTACTACTTTAAATGTCTCATTTCCTAATCTAATTCCCTCAGCATCACCCACCTTAATTCGACTACATTCCATTATCCTCGTTTTGCTTTTATTGATGCTGATCTTATATCATCCCTTCAGGACACTTCATTCTGTTCAGCTACTCTTCTAGGTTCTTTGCTGTCTCTGAATTACAAAGTCATCGGCAAACCTCAAGGTTTTAGTTTCTTATCCATGGATTTTAATTTCTACTCAGAATTTTTCTTTTGTTTCCTTTACTGCTTGCTCAATATACAGATTGAATAACACTGGGGATAGTCTACAACCCTGTCTCATTCCCTTCCCAACCACTGCTTCAATTTCATATCCCTTGACTCTTATAACTGCCACCTGCTTTCTGTACAAATTGTAAATTGAATTCGCTCCCTGTATTTTACCCCTGCCACCTTCAGAATTTGAAAGAGAGTATTCCAGTCAACATTGTCAAAAGATTTCTCTAAGTCTACAAATGTTAGAAACGTAGGTTTGCCTTTCCTTAATCTACTTAATAAGGTAAGTCGTAGGGTCAGTATTGCCTCACATGATCCAGTATTTCTACGGAATCCTAACTGGTCTTCCCTGAGGTCGGCTTCTACCATTTTTTCCATTCGTCTGTAAAGAATTTGCGTTAGTATTTTGCAGCTGTGACTTATTAAACTGATAGTTCGCTAATTTTCACATCTGTCAACACCTGCTTTCTTTGAAATTGGAATTATTTCATTCTTCTTGAAGTCTGACGGTATTTCGGCTGTCTCATGCATCTCGCTCATCAGACGGTAACGTTCTGTCAGAGTTGGGTCTCCCAAGGCTGTCAGTAGTTCTAATGGAATGTTGCCTACTCCCGGGATCTTGTTTCGATTAAGGTCTTTCAGTGCTCTGTCAAACTCTTCACGCAGTATGTCATCTCCCATTTCATCTTCATCTACATCCTCTTCCATTTCCATTATATTGTCCTGAAGTACACTGCCCTTGTATAGATCCTCTATATACACCTTCCACCTTTCTGCATTCCCTTCTTTGCTGATAACAGGGTTTCCATCTGAGCTCTTGATATGCATACAAGTGAATCTCGTTTCTCTAAAGGTCTCTTTAATTTTCCTGTAGGCAGTATCTATCTTACCCCTAGTGATATGCGCCTCTACATCCTTACGTTTGTCCTCTAGATATCCCTGCTTAGCCATTTTGCACTTCCTGTCGATCTCATTTTGAGACATTAGTATTTCTTTTTGCCGGCTTAATTTACTGCATTTTTGTATTTTCTCCTTTCATAAATTAAATTCAATATATCTTCTGTTACCCTCTTTCTCTGCGCATGTCAAGTTCCGTAGGCCCAAATTGAGGAGCAAATCTTCAAGGTCATGGAACGTGTCAGTATCTACATCTACATCCGTACTCCGCAAGCCACCTAACGGTGTGTGGCGGAGGGTACCCTGAGTACCTCTATCCGTTCTCCCTTCTATTCCAGTCTCGTATTGTACGTGCCAGTCTCGTATTGTACGTGGAAAGAAGGATTCACGGTATGCTTCTGTGTGGGCTCTAATCTCTCTGATTTTATCCTCGTGGTCTCTTCGCGAAATATAAGTAGGAGGGAGCAATACACTGTTTGACTCTTCGGTGAAGGTATGTTCTCGAAACTTCAACAAAAGCCCATGCAAAGCTACGGAGCGTCTCTCCTGCAGAGTCTTCCACTGTAGGTTATCTATCATCTCCGTAACGCTTTCGCGATTACTAAATGATCCTGCAACGAAGCGCGCTGCTCTCCGTTGGATCTTCTCTATCTCTTCTATCAAACCTATCTGGTGTGGATCCCACACTGCTGAGCAGTATTCAAGCAGTGGGCGAACAAGCGTACTGTAACCTACTTCCTTTGTTGTCGGATTGCATTTCCTT
>NW_026062763.1:12500-20000 GCF_023897955.1 Schistocerca gregaria | reverse complement strand
TGCTCCGGAGTAGCGCTCTAACATCTCTGTTAGGGGGCAGTTGTTCCCGTACTTCAGCAAATTGTGGACAGTCCCACAGAGTGTGCTCCGGGGTTCCTTCCTCGCCACAGTCACAGTCTGTGGTTTCTCTTTTGCCAGTCCTACACAAGTAGGTGGAAAAGGGCCCATGTCCTGTCAAGAAATGCACCAATCCCCGTGAGGGTTTCAGAAACCGAAGTCTCATCCGCTCTCTCACGTTGGGGAAAAAGTGGTGCACGCGCCTGCTTGTGCGGAGCGCGTCCCACCTCTGCTGCCACTCGTCAAAGAGCCAGTTCCGGACTTCAGCAGCGCTGTCTGCCGGTCGGCCTAAGATGTTATTGACCCCATCCGGATTTCCCTTCCGGAGCCAATACAGCGCACCCCTTTCCCTGACCAGCAGGTCAAGTGGGGGGATTGCTGTGATGACTAGTAGCGCATCGGCGGAAGTCGTGCTGTATGCTCCAGTGAGGCGCAACAGCGCTTGGCGCTGCAGCCTTCTCATCGCCGCCGCAGGTTTTCTCTGTCTCAGCCTATGAGCCCAGACACTCGACCCGTAAGCCGTGATGGCCACGAGAATGCTCGAGTGATATAGCCTTAATGTCTGCAATGGCAGATGGTATTGCTTGTTTGCAATACTGGCTATCTTGTGGAAGAGGGCCTGGCTTTTGCGACATACGATCTCGATATGCGCAGAGAACAGTCTGGACTCATCGAGGTGGATTCCCAGATACCTCGCCATGCGTGTTCGCCTGATAGCTCCATCGTTGGCACCGCCAGCAATTCGGAGTACAGGGCCACGTGCCAAACGGCCGCGCAGCAAGATATACACAGTCTTCTCAGCAGACAGCTTCAGCTTCACTTTGTGGCACCACTGCTGCAGGGCGTTGAGCGCTGCGTTGCAGTTTACTTCCAACATTGCCCGAGAGTCACCTTCTATCACTAGAAGGATATCATCGGCGTACGCTACTACGCCTCGCACTTGTCGCAGTTCTCCTAGTTCCGCCAACACAGGCTCGAGGCCTACATCCCAGAATATGGGACCGCAGACCGAGCCCTGTGGGCATCCCTTGGTGATCGACTTCTCAACCGCCCGCCCCGGGCACCGCAAAACCGCCCGCCGGTTACGGCAGTAGTCTAGCAGGCACCGGTACAGGGGCCCAGGACATTCCAACTTCCTTAGGCTGTCGAACAGTGCCGGCCACCATAGGTTGTCGAAAGCCCCAGCGATGTCAACCATTATCCCCGCAACGTACTTGGCTGTAGATGTGTCCACCAACAACATTGCCTTGTTTATAGCATCTTCTGTACACAGACCCCTCCTGAATCCATATTGGTCGGGACTGCGTCCCCTAAGTTCCCGGTGTTGCTCTAGCCGAAGGCATAGGAGCTTCTCCTGGAGCTTAGCCATGGAGTTCAAGAGACAGATGGGTCGGTATGATTTCGGCACTTCCGGATCCTTGTCCTCACCCTTTCTCAGAATGACCACTTCGGCCAACTTCCACGATTCTGGTACCCGTCCCTGACGTAAGCACTCATTGTAGAGGTTAGTCAGGTAAGGGCAGATCTCCGCGCACAGGGCTTGGAGAACCTCGGCAGCGAGTCCATCATGGCCCGTCGCCTTTTTACGGCGCAATTCAAGAATTGCGGCGGTAACTTCACGTTCAGTGAACGGAGCAACAGGCGTCTCATCGGCATACAGCTCATGGAGTTGTCGCCTCAAATTCCCCTGTTCCTCGTCCTCATCTTCGCTACTATCGTCGGGCAATAAGGTACTCATGAGGAGCTCAGCTGACTCTTGCCAGTCCTTGGTGTGACTGCCATCGATCTTCCTTAGGGTCGACAGGACCGTCGGTGACCGAACTTTTGACACGGCAATCTTGTACGGTGTACCCCAGGGGTCAGCCGCCAGACTGTCACGAACAAAAGACTGCCAACTCTCAGTCCGTACTGTGTGCAGTGCCCGCTTAAACACGGCTTTGGCCCGCCTGTACCGCGCAAGCGTGGCCTCACGAATGTGATCGCCTACGCTACGCTGGTAATGCCGCCGCGCTCTTCTGCATTCGCGTCGGAGACGCTGCAGCTCAGGGTTCCAAGGTGCCTTAGGCATTTTCCCTGTGTGGGCCAACGGGACTGCGCCTGTTGCTGCTGTCTGTATGGCCGCCGTCAGATCTTCTGCAGCTTTGTCAACGTCCACAACGCGATCCATTGGCCAATTCGGTATCACTAGATTACCTCTTAGTCGATCCCAATTAGCCTTTCGCCAGTTGTACTTGACGATGCCGTTCACCTGGTCTTCAGGAGGAGGCTCCCCATCATAGGCTACAGTGAATGTGATCAGATTGTGGTCACTTAGTGTCATTCCCCGCCATACCTTCCAGTTCTCCGCACGGAGATGCTCGTGTGCACTCTTCAGTGTCACATCGATATTCGAGGTCGCTCCACGGCGGCCTTCGAAAGTTGGTGGGAAGTTTGGTCGGTTCAGCACTTCTAGTCTGAGCTCGTGAATTGCTTCAGCGAGTCTCTCACCTCGCCTGGCGGCGCGTCGAGCACCAAGAGGCGTGATGTCACTGTGCCATAGGGGTGACATGGCATTTGCGTCCATTGTGCAAATCAGCAAGTCATTGCGGTAGAACCCAACCGCCTCTTTTAACTGGTCGATATACGGTCTTTCTCTGTGCCTGTACTGAAAGTACATATTTAGCACGAAAAAGGTGAAATCGCCAGTATTTATCTCAGCTAACACCATGCATCTGTTGCTTAGGTGCGCCACTTTGACTGCTCTGAAGGAACGATTTAGCACAACAATTGCTGCCATAGGATGCTCTCCCCCAGCCAGGATCTGAGCTGTTGTCGGCATATATCGGATCTTTCCGTCCCTAGAGTAGGGCTCTTGCAGACATAATATGTCTAGAGACTCCTCCTCCGCTCGGCGTCGTACCTCCTGCATCACCGCTTGCGTTCGCGCGCAGTTCAGCTGTCCTATCTTAACCGACATTGGCATTGTGATTTTTCACAGTCCGGTCGGGGACAGGAGAGGTAGCGGCCGGAATGGAGACGGTTGACGAGAGGTCTTGTCTCCCATAGTCTGTCCGCTGGATTTTGCGTTGAGTGAGAATCCTGTAGTAGGCACACTCTTTGCCTGGCGTTTCGCATGTGCGATTACGCTTTTTGCACGGGATACAGACCGCTCGGTCCCCCGCTTTTCTACAGTCCTTCCTCATGTGGCCGTTCTCGCCACAGTGCCCACATGTTATTATACTCGGGTCCTGCTTGCAGAACCTTACCGAGTGGTTCACATCCTGGCACCGCGTGCAAACGACTAAGTCCAGGTAGTCGTCAACCGGCATGGACTCAAAGCCCATGTACAGTCGCTTCTGCCTCAGAATCGCGACTCTGAGTCTGGGGCTTACTTCCACCACGAGATGTGATGTTTGTTTGCCCCTTGGCCCAGTCCGGAACTTCGGCTTAAACTCCTGGCGAAACTGTGTTTCGGAAAGTCCTCCAAGGTCGTTTTGCTTTCGAGTTAGCTCAACCACAGCTTCATTCTTCATGACACATGGTACATGATATATGATTATCTGCGGATTGAGCTTTTTCGGCAGTTCGCACTTGAGTGCTTCTGTCAGTTTGTTGTTAGCTAGAAGCTTCTGGCGATCAGTCTCAGACGCCACATCTACGATGAGCGTCGGGCCGTTTGTGGCGACCCGTGAGAACTTCACACCTTCAACCTCAGGCTTGACCAGGGAGGTGAATTTCTTTCTCACTTCTGCGCCAGTTTCATTGCCCTTGGACTTGATGAAGAGCGTTGCCTTCTCAGTCAGGGCTTTGGTTATCATCGCCTGCGTTTTCCGTTCTGGTATGGGTGGAGCGGCGGCAACTTGTGCAAAGGTCTTGGGTGGCGCCGTGGGCACCGCCTTCGTCCTCGCCAGCTCCTCCTCCAAGGCTTCCACCCTTCCGGTGAGGGCCGACTGCGCCATGGCCCAATCAAACAACTTAGCTCTCAGTTGTCTCTTAAAGTCCCCCAGATTTCCCTCCTCGACCAGTTGTCCCGGTTTTAGAGAGTCGTCCACGAGCTTCAGGACGTCCTCGAGCCGCGTCGCGATAAGCTTCACGGTCGCAAGATCGCTTGGGCTTGCCTTGTATCGGGACGTGCCGTCATCGACTGGGCCGCCAGGCTGTTGTCCGGCTACCTGCGCCGAGTCCGGCTGCTTGTTCGGTTTCCGCTTCTTCCGTCGTGTCCGGGACTTGCGTCTCTCGGCACCCGACATTGGTGAAGAGGCGCGGCTACTGCTGGCGCTTTCCCCGACTGGGCCGCTGGGCAGTTGCCCGGCTACCTTCGCCGGTTTCGGCACACTTTTCGCCGTCTCCGGCAGTTGAGACTTCGGCCGTGGGGCCGCCGTCTCTCCCGCCGGGCGAGTCTGGGTGAGCTTGCCGGTGCCGACTGGGCCGCTGGGTCTTTGCCCGGCTACCTGCGCCAGCTTTGGCTCGCTCGCAGCCTTCCCCGCCGGCGGTGTCGTTGGCCGCGAGGCCTTCGTCTCCGCCTTCGGTTCGGACTTCCCCGTTGCGCCTTCCCCGACTGGGCCGCCGGGCTTGCGCCCGGCTACCTGCGCCGGTTTCGGCTTGTCTCCCGCCTTAGGTGCCGCTTTCGGCGCCGGCTGGCGGGGTGGCGGCATCAGATCGGTTACAGCGTCCGCACTCAGCGATCTCTGCCGGAGCAGTTTTCGCAGGTGTTTCTTCTGCTTCCTCACTTTTGCCTTCCGTTCTTTCTCACTGTCACTTTCACTCGCGTCTGCAAGCGTCCGTGCCAGTGTCTCGCTTGCTGCAGTCTTAGCGCTCCGTGCACGAGGTGTACGGAGCTCCAATTCTGGCTCGCTAAGCGCGGGGTCATGGTCTTCTGGCCTATGGGCCTCCGACTGCCCTTGTGTTGGGAGTTCGTCTTGACACGGAGTGTCAGACTCGTCCCCTGAATGGTTGGTGTTGTGACTCCGCGACGGCCCACCAGTTCCGTCGGGACAAGGTTGATTGAGAGAAGCCATGTGGTTCCCACGATCAGCTAGGGATATAAGTGGTCCACCCAGGCGTTGCCCCGCCCACCTGGGTAAGCCTTATACAACAGAGGGTCGGCCGGTCCTCTGAGGTGGCTGACTCACGACTGTTCACAACTCAACAGCCTTGCGCCCCATAGCCGCCAGCTAACGCAGAGGGTGAGGGGTGATTATAGAGATTGTCCTTCTCTTGCCCAGGCGGTTAAGCCAAGACTCCGGTCCGAAACACGCACGACGTTCCACTGCGCGCCTCACAGCGGTCGTTGAAGTACGTGTCTCAGATTACGGACGGCGCTGGTAGCGCTTGCCAGCACCGGGCTCGGGCACCCCGGGTTTGCCAGGCCCGTACGTCGGCTGTATTAGCCTTCGTCCCTGTGGTCGTGGTCTTAGACCACTCAGGAGCATCCTCCTGGGGGCAGCTCCCGGTGACTTCCACGTTGCGAAGGCCGATGCCGGCCTCCACTCCGCAGTTATACACCAAGGAATCCTCCGAGCGAGGCCGGGTCGCCGCCCGCGTTGCATCCTCTGAAAGTCAGAGGGCGCTTCGCAGTCAGCGCCCTTCCCCGCGCGTGGACATCGGCCTGCTTCCGCTTTGGCCCTCAAAAGTGAGAGCCTTGGTTTCCGCAGGAACGATGACCGCCCTACTCCCCACTGTGCTTTGTGCGCCAACCGCACACGCCAACCACAACCAACATTACATGTGGCCGGGCGGCGCCGCTAAGTTGTCCGGGCGCGGCCGGCGGAGCCGGGCGCAGCCGGGCCCGCGCCCGCCGCCAGCGTAGCCGCGAGAGCGGGCTGTCAGCCAGAGGCCGACCGCCCGCCCAGCGCCAGCCAGCAGCGCGCGCATCGCCCGGCCGCACCCGGCCCCGCGCAGCGCAGCCGACACGGCAGCGCGCAAGCGCACAGCCCGACCGGCAGCCAAGACCCGCCACTACCCCGGCCAACCGCGCCGCGCCCGGCTAGCGCCGGGCGTTCACGCGCGAGGCCGGGGCCACAGCAGGACCCGCCGCCAGCGAGCCGCGCGAAGCGCACCGCCGTGCGCACAAGTCCAGCAGTAGCGCGCCAACTCACGTCGACACACTCCGCTGCACGCGCACGCACTACGTACGAGCTTGGATACTAGACTTAAGAGTCCGACACCTACAAGCGCTCGCAGTAGTGGGAGACGCGCACTCGGCCGGAAAGGGTCGATGTTCGATCCAACCGCCTCGTGCAGACGTCTCCTTGTGGGGAGTATACCTCCCGTGGCACTTGTGTCATGGAGCTCAGCATTCCACGGCCGATAAGTCAACCGCGATAACGCCTTGCTCCTGCTGTGGGGAGTGAGTTCCGTAGCGCGCACAGGCAGAGACGGAAACACATCCTCTCAGAGAGCGTGAAATGACTTTAACGCAAAAGCGGCGCCCGCCGCACCCCAGCCAGGGCCAGGGCGCAGCGGGCGCCGCCCCAGCAAAAGCGGCGCCCGCCGCATCCGAGCCGAAGCCAAGACACAGCAGACGCCGCCAGCGCATGGAGCCGCACCACGCCGCAGCCCGGCCGAAGCCGAGGCACAGCAAGCGCCGCCTTAGTAAAAGCGGCGCCCGCCGCACCCCGGCCAAGGGCCGAAGCACAGCAAGCGCCGCTATAACTTGTAAGTGCCATTCGCCAGTGAGCAAGGATACTAGACCGGAGTCCGACACCTTATCGCTCACGGCGAGCAAGGCTGCAGAGCCCGGTTTGGAGGGGCCAGTTGCCCAGTCCCACCGCATCCGAGCTTGCGCCCTGCACGGGAGTCGCCCTTCTCTCATTGGTTTCACCGGTTGCCCGGCTACTCGCATCTTACACCACGGGGAGGTTGAGAGATCGGACATTTAGCCGCCCGTCTTCTACCAGTATAGGTGGACTCCACCACTGGTTAGACAGCATAACGGCCTTCGTAAGATAGTAGATAGGGACAGCGGGAATCTCGTTAATCCATTCATGCGCGTCACTAATTAGATGACGAGGCATTTGGCTACCTTAAGAGAGTCATAGTTACTCCCGCCGTTTACCCGCGCTTGCTTGAATTTCTTCACGTTGACATTCAGAGCACTGGGCAGAAATCACATTGCGTCAACACCCGCTAGGGCCATCGCAATGCTTTGTTTTAATTAGACAGTCGGATTCCCCCAGTCCGTGCCAGTTCTGAGTTGATCGTTGAATGGCGGCCGAAGAGAATCCGCGCACCCGCGCGCCCCCGGAGGAGCACGCTAAGGCGGACGCGGCCTCGCAGCAAGGAAGATCCGTGGGAGGCCAAGGCACGGGACCGAGCTCGGATCCTGCACGCAGGTTGAAGCACCGGGGCGCGAACGCCGCGCAGGCGCGCGCATCCTGCACCGCCGGCCAGCACGAGGCCAACCAACGGCGAGAGCAGACCACGCCCGCGCTAAACGCCCGCACTTACCGGCACCCCTACGGC
>NW_026062763.1:5000-7500 GCF_023897955.1 Schistocerca gregaria | reverse complement strand
GCTTAATCTTTGAGACAAGCATATGACTACTGGCAGGATCAACCAGGGAGCTGCGTCAACTAGAGCTGAGCAGCCGGCCGCCCGGGAGTGTGTCCCGGGGGCCCGCGCGAACACGCAAGCGTCCGCTCAATTATTCTGCAAACAGGAGGAGGCCGAGCTCCCCTGCACGATACACCTCGAAACCCTCTCAGGTCCCGGCGGCGCGCAGCGCCGTCCTAGGTACTTGGTCGGTTTCGAGAGAGGCGCAATCGCCCGGAGTTAGGCGAGTAGACGGTTTTAGTGCGAACACCCTTGCTCCCAACTGAGCTTGCCGCTGCCGACAGAGGCCCGGGAGCGTGCTGTCGTGGCATTGCCGGCGGGAGACAACACGCGCCACCTATGGTGACCGGCAGCTCCAACGCCAGCGCCACACAAGGGCAAAGCCCCACTTGGGTGCAGAAGCGAACTCTCCCAGCACAGCGCACGCGCCAACACGTCCGCACAACTGCGATACAAACCACCTGCGAGAACCGCTGGGGCGACCGAGCAGCAGACGGCGTCGCGGCGCCGAGTGCCAGGCGGCGGCGCATCCTCAACGCACACAGTCCTCAATCAGACCAGCACACTGCAGATGTCCACCGCGCTTCGCACCGGGCTCGGCTGAACCAACTTTGGCCGCCAGGCGCCGCGTGCAGGGTGCGCCGCAGCGTAGCTGCGCCGCCTGCCGAGCCCGTCGGCTGGCGCTCCTGCCACTCGGCGCCCCCCACCAGCCGCCTGTTGCGCGTGCGCCCACGCAGCGCGCGGCCAACACGCCGGGCGGCCCCCCTTCACCGGCCGGGAACAGTCCCACCAAGCCACCGCCGCGTATCGCTTCATACCCACATGGGCCTAGTCACGTGTGTGGATGTGGCGGGTACCGCTGAAACAACCGGTTAATAGCTGTACCGATCGTCGCCATCACAGATTCACCTCCAGCGTGAACAACCGCTCAACAACGGATTTCCAGTTCATTTGCGTATCTTGGGCAGTAAACGTAGATGTCCACCTACATTTGCGAATTCAACAATTCTTGCATGCCAGGATGTCATGTGTCACGACACGCTACATCAGACCACATACACACTGCGACATGTGCAGAAGAGAACACGTGGAAGGTGGCCCGCGCACGTATGCGATGTCCCTTCCGCGATCCACTGTCAACCGGCATCTGCGGCATGTCCCAGATATGGAACGCGGTCCACCAGGGTAGCACTTTGTGTGAGGCAATACGACAAAGTCGGAATACACGCGTCACTACATCACACGGCTCACGCTGACCTGACCTGACTCACCGCACCACCACCCCCAGCGACCCAGGGTGACATACAATGCGTTCGTACGTTCCTCCCACACGCCTCTACGGCGTACCACAGTGCAACCTAGCTGTTATTGGGAGACGAGACAAGTAGCATCGAGCACAACATATGGAAATTGAGATTCGACACCGTTGGGCACAGCCAGCGTACGGTCACACGTATCACACTACTTCACTCTGTACGTAACTACCGATGATCGGTACAGCGTGTGGGTTACGCGTACGACATCAGCGGACAATGGACACAGACCATACCACGACGTACACTGAGGGCGTCGACATCTGAACGCAACTGAACAGCTGCGAGGCTCATTTAACACTCAAACGCCAGACCGACCAGCTTGAGAGGACGGAGACACAAAGAGAGGGGCAGAGGGGGGGGGGGGGGGGGCGATATAGTCCTATTGCAGTACAATTGACAGTGGATAGCGGGAATATGTGGAAAGTAAGCAACACTCGCAAGACATCTACATGAGGATAACAACGACACCAGAGATTCCGAGCAGTGAACTATGTTAGGCAAAGGGACAACGTGGGTTAGGTTAAGGGACAACGTGGGTTAGGTTAAGGGACAACGTGGGTTAGGTTAAGGGACAACGTGGGTTAGGTTAAGGGACAACGTGGGTTAGGTTAAGGGACAACGTGGGTTAGGTTAAGGGACAACGTGGGTTAGGTTAAGGGACAACGTGGGTTAGGTTAAGGGACAACGTGGGTTAGGTTAAGGGACAACGTGGGTTAGGTTAAGGGACAACGTGGGTTAGGTTAAGGGACAACGTGGGTTAGGTTAAGGGACAACGTGGGTTAGGTTAAGGGACAACGTGGGTTAGGTTAAGGGACAACGTGGGTTAGGTTAAGGGACAACGTGGGTTAGGTTAAGGGACAACGTGGGTTAGGTTAAGGGACAACGTGGGTTAGGTTAAGGGACAACGTGGGTTACGTTAAGGGACAACGTGGGTTAGGTTAAGGGACAACGTGGGTTAGGTTAAGGGACAACGTGGGTTAGGTTAAGGGACAACGTGGGTTAGGTTAAGGGACAACGTGGGTTAGGTTAAGGGACAACGTGGGTTAGGTTAAGGGACAAATTGAGTTAGGTTAAGGGACAAATTGAGTTAGGTTAAGGGACAAATTGAGTTAGGTTAAGGGACAAATTGAGTTAGGTTAAGGGAC
>NW_026062762.1:0-36730 GCF_023897955.1 Schistocerca gregaria | reverse complement strand
ACACACGCGAGACAGATCCGCGACGAGCCGCGGGCGCGCCATTTGGCTGGTGTTGCGTGAAGAGCGGCTGTGTACGGGTAGTGGCTGTAGCCGTACGTGTACGTGCATCCGGCCCGGCCGCCAGCCCAGCCCAGCCCAGCCGAGTCGGGTGAGCGGAGGCCGACACGTGGTGGTGCTCTGTGCTCTCTCGGCTCGGGGGGGTTTGTGTGTGTGCGTGCGTGTGTGTGTGTCTCGTTCGCTCTCCGGAATCTGCTTGTTCTGCTGATCCCCGCCTGTCGGCGTCGTTTATTTTTACTTATTTATTTTTTACCTGTTGTTTGTTTTTCGACGTCGTCTTGCAGTTTTGTCCTTTGCGGCGTGCCGACGACCCGCCGCGCGACCTTATGAAACCCCAAAGCGTGGCGTGGCGTGGCGTGGCCGAGCCGCAGCAGCTAAGGGGGTGCGGCCGCCTCGACGCCTTAACCTCCTAAACTTCTTTAAGCCCCTTAACGCAGCCACCTAAACTAACGTAACCTAACCTAAGCTCTTAGGCCAACCCCCAAGTCGCCTTAACCTAACGTACGTGACCGCAACCTTAGCTTAACGCCTACGTTAAGACGTGACGTCACGTCAACGCTTAACCTAACCCTGACGCCTTCTTAGCCTAACGTTGACGTAACCTAAGGTAAGGTAACCGTTGAAAGAAAGAAACCACCTTTGTTTTTGACGTTGAGGCGTGTAAGGTCGGCTGTGAGGGCAGATTCGGTGTGTCTGTAGTTGGGGCTGGCTGGTAATTTATTTTGTTTGTTTGTTTATCGTTGTTTTGTTTTCGCCTGTGGCGGGGGGGTTGGCGCTCCGTCGGCCGGTGCCATGTTGCGCAGGCGGCGATCGTAAAAAAGTAAAAAAAAAAAAAGGAAAAAGAAAAAAAAAATGTGTTGGAAGGGCTGTGGGTGTTGGCGGGCGAGGCGAGAGGAGGAGGACGGCCCGCGGCCGTGGCCCGACGGCTGCGGGCCGATCGGGAAAACGGCGGAAGGCGATGGGGCGGCGGAGGTGCGTTTGTGCACGGCCGTCATCGCCGCACGACTCGGCTCGTGTGGCTGTGGCGCCGGCCGCGGTGGCCGGGCTGCCGCGGCGACGGTGTGGGAGTTTTGACGAAGGTTTGGCCATTGTGGCGGGTCGTCGGCTGGGGCTGTGGGGGCGGCATTTGGGCGGGGGCGGCGATTCTCGGCGGGCCGACCCAGGCTGTGGCGCGCGGTGGCTGCAGTTTGGCCGTGGTTTGCGGCGCCGCCGCGGCGACTGGTTGGCGACCGTGGTGTCGGTGTGTGTAGCCCCATCCTCGGTGGTTTGAATGGCGCGGGTGGTTGCGGCGCAGGTTGGGGGCTGCTCCGCGCAGGCTGTCGGACGTTGGGCGGTAGCAAGCGCGGGAGGCGCGGCGCGGCGGCGCGGCGGCGCGCCGAGTGGCGGCCGCTCTCTCGGCCGTCCGCGCCCGCCCGCGACACTGGCTGGGCCAGGCGCGTGCGCGGCTATTCTCTGCTGCGCGCCCCTCGCTGTTGTGCGTCGTCGAAGGAGAGAAGGAAGCGAAACCAAGGGGAAAAAAGAAAAGAGAACAAGCAAAAGATGGCAGACCAGGCGGCTACGAACGAGACTGCCGCGGCACCCGCCGCCACCGGCACTACGAAGAAGGCCAAGTCTGCGTCGTCTGCGAAGAAGCCGCGCGCCAAGCCTGCGCACCCGCGCACCTCTGAGATGGTGACGGCCGCCATCAAGAGTCTGAAGGAGCGCGGCGGGTCGTCGCTGCAGGCGATCAAGAAGTACATTGCCGCGCACTACAAGCTGGACGCGGAGAAGCTGGCGCCCTTTATCAAGAAGTACCTCAAGTCGGCCGTCGTGGCTGGCGAGCTGGTGCAGACGAAGGGGAAGGGCGCGTCGGGCTCTTTCAAGCTTGCCGGCGCCGGCGGCGGGGCGGCCGAGGGCGGCAAGGCTCGTGGTGGCGGCGGTGGTGCGAAGAAGAAGCGCGCCGCTCCGGCCAGCAAGGAGAAGAAGGGGGCCCGTGCGGCCGGCGCAAAGAAGGCTGGCGGCGTGAAGGCGGCGACCGGTCGGAAGGCGGGCGCCGCCAAGAAGGCGTCTGCGGCGTCGGCCGCTCCCGCGGGTGCGAAGAAGGCGGCTGCGGCCAAGCCGGCCAAGGCCAAGTCGCCGTCGAAGGCGAAGAAGGCCGCCAAGGTTCCGACGAAGAAGCCGAAGGCGCCGCGCCCGAAGAAGGCGACGGCGACGCCGTCTAAGGCGAAGGCTTCGCCCAAGAAGAAGAAGTAAAAAGGGCAGGGAAGGGTTGGCGGTTGACACCGTCGCCTGGTGGCCGGCGCGCAACCAGAGGCTGTCGCGCGGTCCCGGACAAAAACAAAAACGGCCCTTCTCAGGGCCATCAAAGCACGTCGGGAAGGTGTTGATTGTCGTGTCGTGGTCGGTCGGTTGCCTTGTCTGTCTGTCTGTCTGTCTTGCTTGCTGGCGTTTGTTTGTTTCATGTGTGGATGGTGGTTGGATTGTGGGGTCGTTGGCGGGCGTGGGCGGCGGCGCGCGGTTGGTGTTACATACAGTGTATTTTACTTTTATTATTTTTACCTATTTATTTTGCGCCGCGTTTGTTTGTTTGTCTTGGTGGTGGTTTTGGAATAGTCTTTTTTGCTTTGCTTTGCTTTCCGGGCGTCACGTTTTGTGCCGTGGCCTGTGTGGGTGGCGCTATTGACGCTTGCGACTTGGCTCGGCCGGTGCGGTGCTTTGTTTTTTTTTTTTTGGAAACGGCGGCGCCGGGCCGGGCCGGGGGTGGGACGACTGGACTGGAGAGTGAGTGGGGAACTAGTCGTTGCGACCGACAAAGTTTTGCTCGCGACGGAGAGACGTTAGTGGCCCTGAAAAGGGCCGTTTTGTTTGTTTGGCGGTGTGCGGGTTTAGGCGCGCTCGCCGCGGATGCGGCGCGCGAGCTGGATGTCCTTGGGCATGATGGTGACTCGCTTGGCGTGGATTGCGCACAGGTTGGTGTCTTCGAAGAGGCCGACGAGGTAGGCCTCGCTGGCCTCCTGCAGGGCCATGACTGCGGAGCTCTGGAAGCGCAGGTCGGTCTTGAAGTCCTGGGCGATCTCGCGCACTAGGCGCTGGAATGGCAGCTTGCGGATGAGCAGCTCTGTGCTCTTCTGGTAGCGCCTGATTTCTCGCAGGGCGACGGTGCCCGGCCTGTAGCGGTGGGGCTTCTTGACGCCGCCGGTGGCGGGCGCGCTCTTCCTCGCCGCCTTGGTGGCGAGCTGTTTGCGCGGCGCCTTTCCGCCGGTGGACTTGCGGGCCGTTTGCTTTGTCCGGGCCATGGCTACTGCGGATGCGGATGCGGATGCGGCGTGGAGGATATGCGTGCGCGACGGCGTCCGGTGCTGCCTTGACAACGGGCCCGCGCGCCCCGGGTGCTGCGCTTATATGCCCTCGGTGCGCGGTGGTGGGGGGAGGGGAGGGCGGGCCGCGGGGCCCCAGAGTCTATATAGGGGGGCGGCGCGCGCGCTGGGCGCCACAACCGTAGCCGACTCGCTAGCGCCGGGTGAGGAGCTTGCCTTGCTTTCTGTTTTTTATATTATTGTGGTTGAGACGCTTGAAGAAGAAGAATGACAGGCCGCGGCAAGGGAGGAAAGGGGCTCGGCAAGGGTGGCGCCAAGCGGCACCGCAAGGTGTTGCGCGACAACATCCAGGGCATCACGAAGCCCGCGATCCGCCGCCTGGCGCGCAGGGGCGGCGTGAAGCGCATCTCTGGTCTGATCTACGAGGAGACGCGCGGAGTGCTGAAGGTGTTCCTGGAGAACGTGATCCGCGACGCGGTGACGTACACTGAGCACGCCAAGCGCAAGACTGTGACGGCCATGGACGTGGTGTACGCCCTGAAGAGGCAGGGGCGCACCCTGTACGGTTTCGGCGGTTAGGCGGTGTGAGACCGAAGGAAGGAAAGAGAGATAGATTGAAAAACGGCCCTTTTCAGGGCCACCACAGTGATCGGAAGTTGAAAAGTGCGAAAGAGTCTGTGTTGCTGGTTTTTCTTTTCCTTTTTAGTCTACTTGGCCTTTTAGTTTTGTTTGGAGTTTTTTTTGACGTGGTGTGCGGTGCGGTTGGGAGGGAAGGAAGCGTGCCCTTGCGTTGTGTGAGCTCCTTCCTTCCTTCCTTCCTTCCCCTCCCTCTTTGCTTGTATGCTTCTTGTCGGTGGATGGGCTGTGTGTTGCGGCGCGGCTGAGTGCCGAGGGGTTATTTTTGAGGTGTGTTGTTGTGCGCCACGTGTGCTGGTTAATGGTCGCGAGACTGTGCGTGCGTGGAGTGGAGTGGAGGAGGTGGCCAAGTACGTGTGTACAAGATGGCGGCGCCTGTGTGTGTAAGAAGGAAAAACCGTACACAGAAAGAGAGAGAGAGAGAGAGAGAGAGAGAGAGAAAAGTGGTGCGACGAACGACTGGAATTCTGCTTTGGACGTAGGTTTGTGTGGTGGCCCTGAAAAGGGCCGATTGTGTTTTGTTTTTTTGAGCCGAGGCGGCAAATGGCGCGCTGCGTGCCAAGGGAGCACGCGGCGGTTGCCGATTGCGCTGTCTCTCTTTTAGGCCTTCTTCTCGGTCTTCTTTGGCAGCAGGACGGCCTGGATGTTGGGCAGGACACCTCCCTGTGCGATGGTGACGCCCGACAAGAGCTTGTTGAGCTCCTCGTCGTTGCGTATGGCGAGCTGCAGGTGGCGCGGGATGATGCGCGTCTTCTTGTTGTCGCGGGCCGCGTTTCCGGCCAGCTCGAGCACCTCAGCCGCGAGGTACTCCATGACGGCGGCGAGGTAGACGGGCGCCCCGGCGCCGACGCGCTCGGCGTAGTTTCCCTTGCGCAGGAGGCGGTGGATTCTGCCGACCGGGAACTGGAGCCCAGCCCTGCTTGAGCGGGACTTTGACTTGCCCTTGACTTTGCCTCCCTTTCCGCGTCCGGACATGGCGATGGGCTAGTTTGGAAAGAAGCGAGAAAGAAAAGCACAACGCCCCGAACGGTGCGAGCCGCAGCGAGTCGAGCAGCGGAGTGCGTGCCGGCGCCGGCGGGGTGGGGGTCCTTTATGGGCTCGGGTGCGGCGGCCGGTTGCGCGCGCGCCCCATTGGTCGGCGGCCGCAGCAGGGCGAGCTGGTAAAGGTGCGGCGTCGGCGTGCGGCGGGTGCCACTGTGTGGGGAGACGCTGACTGGAGCGGAGCGCTTGACTGACTGACTGCGCGTGCCTGCCTGCCTGCCTGCCTGTTTGTTCGTGATGCCGCCCAAGACTAGCGGGAAAGCCGCCAAGAAGGCTGGCAAGGCGCAGAAGAACATTTCGAAGGGCGACAAGAAGAAGAAGCGCAAGAGGAAGGAGAGCTATGCCATCTACATCTACAAGGTGCTGAAGCAGGTGCACCCGGACACGGGCATCTCTTCGAAGGCGATGAGCATCATGAACAGCTTCGTGAACGACATTTTCGAGCGCATTGCGGCCGAGGCTTCTCGCCTGGCGCACTACAACAAGCGCTCGACCATCACGTCCCGCGAGATCCAGACCGCTGTGCGGCTCTTGCTGCCTGGCGAGCTGGCCAAGCACGCGGTGAGCGAGGGCACGAAGGCGGTGACCAAGTACACGAGCTCCAAGTAAGGAGGTGGCTCTTGGAAATGGGAGGCTCGTCCGCGGCGCGGCGAAGAAAAGAAAAAAAAAACGGCCCTTTTCAGGGCCACCAAAATGCCTTTGCGGGAAGGGCGGAATTGTTGTTGTTGTGAGCGGGTGGACGGCGGCACAGCTGTAGCTGTAGCTTGTGGTGTGGTGTGGTGCGGCGCCGGCGCCTTTGGTTTTGGTGTGACGTTGGGATACGCACTTTAGCCACAGCCGGGTCGTGGGCGTGGGTGTTTCGAGACGTGTTGGTGTTAGGGGGGCGGATCGCTGGAGTTGGCTTGTTTGATATATATATTTTTTTTTTTTTTTTTTGTCCCCTTTGTATGGTATGGCCGGAGGTGTGGAACGGAAAGCAAACCGCGATTGTCGGATGTCACACCGTTGGTGGCGAGGGTGAGAAACACGTTGCCGCCTACAGCTGCTTCTACGCCGAGCGGGTGGGTTAAGTTAGTTAGTTGGTTGGTTGGGCGACGTAAAAGTGGAGCGTGGAGGTGGTGTGTGTGAACGTGAGGAGACACGCATTGCATTGTATTTGTACGCGCGAGGTGAGTTAGGAGACCACGCGCCACGACGTACGGTGCCCTCTTTCGACCTGACGTCTGACGTCTGGTTTTTGTTTGTGGAGGCGGTGTCGTCATTCTGGATGTACGTGTATTTTCCGCTCAGTTGAGTGAGGTGACGCGAGACGACGGCGTCGGTGGTGTTTTTGTTTTGTTGTTGGCGCCCCGGGGATGAAGAGGGGCACCCGACGGTAACGAGAGGTTGCACTTTGTGATCGGTCGAATGTCCGGGGAGCGAGGAATAGGGTGGGGGGTTGAAAAGAAAACGCCAGTGTAGGGCAACGGGACGGTGAACGTTCCCGTGGTGTCGGAGGTGTGCAGTGGGGGGGAGGAAAAAAAAAAAAAAAAAAAAAAAAAAAAAAGCGCGTAACGGCGCGGCTGCCGTGGTGGAAACGTTCTCTCCAACTTTGGTGGTGTCCCCTGTGTGTTTTGTTGTTCTCTATATCGTGTGTCCCCTCGCACAAGACGCTCTCTGGGCGGGTTTGATTCATTCATTTTTGCATAGTCACGTAGCGTAGAATGGAATGCGCAAGAGTTGAGTGAGACTGGCGACGGTATATGGTCTGAGCAGCGTCAGCTGCACTGCACTCCCCGGAAAAGAATCTTGGATGCCGTGCTAACTGAAATTTGGTGGACGGGGTTCTCAAGGCTGTTTTCCTATTTTGTTGTTTGTTTGTTTGTCTCTAGTTGAGATGGTGAAATGACGTCGAAGAAGCAGTATTGCAAATACTGTTATGGAAATGCCCTAGTTTGATGAAAGGAAATGTGTGTTGAATACAGGATGGTAAAGACCAAGTGCGTTGAAAGAAACGTTGTGAAGGAACGAACGTTCCCTGAATTGGTTTCTTTTTGTTCCCGAGTTGTGTACAATGGACGACGGTTGTGCCATATCGCAGCATTGCATCATCCCCAGGTTTTATTTCAATTGAGCGATAAAAAAAGGAAACAGAGAAGAACAAGAACACTATCGAAATGGTCTATGGTGTGTGACCCACAATTGTTGTCTTTAAATCACTTACCCAACCATGTCGTAAAAATATTTTTTTTTTTTACAGTGGCTGCCGAATGACCTAGATGTAACAGAGAGAGAGAAACACATGGCGTGTCAGATGTTTGTTTTCTTTTCCCCCCCGTCAAGTGGCAAATGCGAACACCGTCAGCTGTAATTGACGATCGACACTAGTATGGCGCGAAAAGGGGGTGCGACCTGTGCAGTTGTGGGTGAAACTTTGGGTGATGGGCTGTCATGCGGCATCGCGTGCGTTCATTACCCCTCGGCGGCGGCGGCGGCGCCGCAGCTCCGTCCAGCTCGCGCTCTCGGAAACAACCGTCTCCGTCACTGCAATTTTCAAAGGGAAACCTGTGTGGCCGGTGGGGGTGTGTCAACCGTTGGCCTCAAGCTCCGCCGACAAAAAGTGTTGAGTGTATCCAGTGTGAGAGAGGTTGACGCTTTTCGTGGTGTGTGTGTGTGTGTGTGTGTGTGGCAATGTTTTGAAAAGTTTGCAACGTACGTTAAGAAGTGTTGACGCTGAAACTTGCGGGCTGTGTGGCCCTGGTGGTTGGCTGGCTGGAGACGCGGGCGTGTCCAGTCGGTCGGTTGTTGTGGCTGAAAGGTACGTATACGGTTCCGCCGTCCCGTCGGAACTGCGTCTGTCTGGAAGGTATGACGTGACGTGCAGTTTTTATTAGGTCAGCCCTTGTTGTGTATTGTTCCATTTGTTGCTCACTCGTCACCCGTATTTGGTGTGGCGATGTATGTGGACGTACTGCTGGATCAGTGTCAGGGTTTCCGTGGGAGGTGTTGGTTGGGTTGGATTTGCCTGACACGGCTGAGTCCGCAATTGGCCTGCCGTTCGTTGATGCGATATGTGGGTTCTGAGGAAGAATGTGTACGAGATAGTTGCCCCTGCCCTGCCCTTTCTTTCGCGTTCGTGTGTGCCCCCCTTGTTGTGTAGTGTGGGTTGAACATGGTTCTTTACCGAGTGGGGGGGAATGGGATGGACGGATCCGTTGCTGTTGCTGTCACCGTCAAGACAACGCACGCACGCACCCCTGTCCTACGAGAAGGTGTGTCAACCGGGGTTTCGGTAGTCGTGTGTGTAGGGGACGGGGAGAAGCAAAGTGGAGAGTGCGGCACGGGCAGAGAGTGGAATTGGGGCGCGTTGATGTTGGGAAACATCCCCCAAGGGTTGCGGGATGATGTGGCGGTGAGAGCGGGGGGCGGGGGAGAAAAGAAAAGCGAAAAAGAACTAAGGAAGAGGAGGAGGCGTGCGTGTGCGCAGTGGCGGGGCCCCAAAGACCTGTCGTGTGGTGTCGGCCGAACGCGTGTGCGGGGCAGCGTCGGCACGGAGAGAGAGAGAGAGAGAGAGAGAGAGAGAGAGAGAGAGAGAGAGAGCGAGCTGGTCTGATGGGTATTTTTTTACCCCCTGTACTCGAAGGACCGGATCTGTCCTTGATCCCTGCCTTCTGTCTGATTATGTTGGGTAACAAAATGATGGGATGATAGGGTCTCTTGGGTGTGTGTAGATGTTTGTTGTTTGAGTGAGTGTTATGGTGTTTGTATTTTATTTTTGTTTATCATGGTATGTTGTAGTTTGTGGTGTTTTGTCGTGATGGGAAATGTCGTTCTTGGGTCGGGTGGATTTTGTCCCAGATTTCTGATGAGTGGGTGGTTCGAATCCGTGGTTTGGTGGGAAAAAAAAAAAAAACTTTATGGATTTTTGTTTGGATGATTTCCGGGATTTTGAGTATGTTATGGTTTGTGTATATGTCTCGGTTTGTCTGGTACCGGCCGGCATCAGCAGCAATTCTGAATTATTTGTTGTGCACCCTTTTTTTTACTCTTGTTATGTTGGTGTCTGCGGCCATTGACCAGATTTTCAGAGCCGTAAGTGATGGCTGGTTCCTATGACGGTTTTGAAGATTTTCTTTTTGGCGCGCATATTTATTCTGTTTCCTTTGATGATTGGGCACAGTCTGAATATTGCTGGTGCAGCCTTGTTACAAACGTGTGTAACGTGGTCTCTAAATGTCAACCTCTTGTCCAGCTTGATGCCTAGATACTTTATTGTGCCTGACCATGGAAGATTGTTATTTCTGAGGCGTATACGCAGGTTAGGAGGTATTCTTTTTGAATGTGAATCGTATTGTATTGCTTGGGTTTTCTCCGCGTTTATTGTTTTTTTGGTTAGCCCATTTCTGGATGGATTGTAGGTGTTGCTCTATTTTTGTGACTCTATATTGCAGGTTAGAACTGCTGCGGTAGACTGCAGTGTCGTCTGCAAATAGTGACAAGTGTCCTCCCAGCTGTTTGTTTGTGTATATTGAGTAGAGAATGGGCCCCAGCACTGAGCCTTGCGGGACTCCAGCCTCTATGGATCTAGTGTTACTTGCCGCTCCTGGTACATGGACATAGAATGCTCTGTTGCGGAGAAAAGAAGCAATAATGTGGATGGGGCAGTTGTACTGGTGGAGCTTGTAGATAAGGCGTTATCCGAATGCTTTTCCAATGTCAAGCAGGACTGCTCCAGTACTGTGTCTAATGTTTCTGGCCTGACATATGTGCTCGACTAGTCTGGTCACCCGGTGGGTGGTGCTGTGTTCTTCGCGGAATCGGAATTGTTGTGGGATGATTATGTTGTTATCCTTTAAGAATTGAATTTCTTCAGTTCAGTTTGAATGAGCTTTCCGAGGACCTTTCCAAGGAAGTTGGCCTATAGTTTTGCGGAAATAATAAGTCCTTGTTTGGCTTTGGTAATGTGATGACTCGGGCCTGTTTCCAAGTAGTTTAGTCTGAAGCAAGCATTATATACTGATGTTAGATAGATAATTGATAGTTGCTGGAGGTAGGTGATGTAGTAGTTGCGGTTTGATGGAATCTGGGCCTGATGCCTTCTTAGGATGTGTGTATGTTTGTGATGTGATAAGATACGGGGTTTCTGCGTTTATTGGATTGTGAAAGATGTTCTGATCGGGGCACTTAGGATGCGGTTTTACCCTTCTGAGTACCATTTCCTGGTGGTCATCAGTTTCGCCATCTACCGCTTCTGGTGCTTGGAATTGCCTTTCTAGTGAATCCGCCAGTGCTTCAGCTCGGTCTGTGGGGTCGTTCCTTCCCCATGTAGATGTAGATGTTTCGTGTTTAGTTTACGAGTTTTAAGAAATTTCCAGAATTTTTCCTGGTCCCTTTCTGCTTCTCGTAACGTTTCCTCCCACGCCTCGCTACGGTGGTTTTCGGAGCTCTCTTTTTGATCCTCCCGGCCAATTGCTCTGATTTTCGTCGGTCGGCTGGGTCCCTGTAGTTTCTGGCGCGCGCGGGCTGCGGTTGGCGCCTTTGGTGGCAACGGCCGGGGCAAGCAGCGGTGTGTGGTGTGGTGCGGGGCGGGCAGGGGCAGTGGCAGTGGTGGTTGACGGATGGCCTGGGGGCCGAAAAACGGGCCGGCCGGCGGACGGCGGACGGATGTTGAGAGAGGCGGCGCGCACGCGTCTCGCGCGGACACAGGCGCCACAGCGTTGATTGGAAGGAGGTGCGGTGCGGTGCGGGGATGGGCCCAGGAAAAAAGACGGTCGTGGCCCCTGTCTTGGGTGCGTGTCGACGTCAGCACCGTCGGTGTGGTGTGGTGTGGTGTGGTGTGGTGTGGTGTGGGCAGGGAGGGGGGGAAAAGCGGGCTGCGGGCTGCGGGCTGCGGAGGGAATGGTGGTGGGGAGTAGGCACACATGTGGGCGGGCGCAAAATCGGCCGGTGCCCGTAAACCGCGGCGGGATATTGGGTGGAAAAGAGGGAAATTGTAGAAAGGAAAACAAGCGGAGGGGGCGAATGTGGTGGGGTGGGGGGACGGGCGGGGGCGAGGCGACAGCTTGCTTTTTCTTTTTCATTTTATTCTGTTGTAGTGTTTTTGTTTTTTTGTTTTTTTGCGTGTGTGTGGCCTTGGAGAGGCTGGTCTTGTCTGGCTTACGCTTTGGGTGCGTGTGTTGGTACTTTTTCGTTTTTTCTTGTTCTGCAGAGCAGGGGCGGGGCGGTGGGTACGGCTGGCTGGCTGTGCCCAGAGGAGGAGGAGGAGACGCTGGCGGCGGGCCCGGCTCCTGGGGCTGCTGTTGCATGCGCTGTGCAAAGAAAGGAAGAGTGGGTTTGTTTGGCTGGTTGAAGTGCATTATTTAAGTGTGGGCTTGCCGGCCTGGCTCCGATGCGCAGGTAGATAGATGCCGGCGGCGACCGCAGGCAGGCGCGTTGTGTGTACAGAGGGACGAGCCATGTGTTTTGCAAGCAGGACGTGGCGTGCCGAGTGGAGAGGAGGCGGCGGCTCGGCCCGGTTCGGCCCGGTCCGGCGGTGCCGCGCTGTTGTCGCGGACGTGAGCGCCCCCTGGCGGGCGGGTGGTTGGCGGCGGCGTGGTGGACGCGTGTGGCAGTTGTGTGCACGGGTTGCTTGGGCGAGTGAGCAGTGGCTGGCGGTGTTGGCGCGTCGTCGGGGAGGTACGTGTTGCGGCCGCGTCTGCTGCGCGCTGCGTCGTTGTGTCGACTGTGTGTGGGCGTGGGCACGTGTGCTCTGCCGAGGGCGTCGTAAAAAAGTGGGTCGCGGTGTGCGTGCGTAGCCCGTGATGATGTATTGTGCGTCGCGCCGTTGTGTGCGAAACGGATGCCGAGAGGTGTGTGGTAAGTGCGAAGCGCGAATGTGCGGCGTTTGGCGGTTTCGGTGTGTTTTCTGTTTTTGCGGCGTGAGAGTGGGGCTGGCTGGCTGGCTGTTGTTGGTTGCCTTGTGTGTGTAGGTTGATGGCGCGACGCGGAGGGGACGCCGTTTGCTGCGTGCCTTGCCTCGCGTGTGTTGGCGCGCCGTGCATGTGTTTGGGTCGTGGGGGCGGTGTTTTTGTTTGTATTTGGATTTTCATTTTTTGGCGTGTTGTGTCGTGTATGGCAAGGGCGAGAGGAGTAGTGCGGTAGTGGTAGTGCAGTAGTGTCGTTGCGGCACGGGCGTCTGGTGGGGCTGTGCGTCGTGGCGGGGAAGGTGTGTAGGTTGCGGCGATGCGGCGAGCCCAGCCCGTCGTTTGACGGTGTGCCGGGTGAGTTGCGCTGCGAATCGAGTGTGGCGGGAAGGGAGCTGCGTGGCGCCTGCGTCCGTTGGCAGCAGGGGCTGTGCTTTTGAGAGTTTGTTTGATTTCGGGACGACGACGACGACGACGACGACGACGACGACGACTGGTTGGTTGGTTGGTTGGTGGGTGGGGTGGCGTGCGCGTTTGTCGTACTGGGCGAGTCGATTGCCTGCCGGCTGGCGAAAGGTGCGCCGCCGCCCGTCTCGCGCTCTGTGTTTTTTTTTTTTTTTTTTTTTTCTCTCTCTCTCTCTCTGTGTGTGTCGGCTGCGTTTTGTTTGCGGTGCGCGCGAAAACGGTGGTGCCGAAAGTGTGCCGGCGTGGCGTTGCGACCGCGACGAGCCGCGGGCGCGCCATTTGGCTGGTGTTGCGTGAAGAGCGGCTGTGTACGGGTAGTGGCTGTAGCCGTACGTGTACGTGCATCCGGCCCGGCCGCCAGCCCAGCCCAGCCCAGCCGAGTCGGGTGAGCGGAGGCCGACACGTGGTGGTGCTCTGTGCTCTCTCGGCTCGGGGGGGTTTGTGTGTGTGCGTGCGTGTGTGTGTGTCTCGTTCGCTCTCCGGAATCTGCTTGTTCTGCTGATCCCCGCCTGTCGGCGTCGTTTATTTTTACTTATTTATTTTTTACCTGTTGTTTGTTTTTCGACGTCGTCTTGCAGTTTTGTCCTTTGCGGCGTGCCGACGACCCGCCGCGCGACCTTATGAAACCCCAAAGCGTGGCGTGGCGTGGCGTGGCCGAGCCGCAGCAGCTAAGGGGGTGCGGCCGCCTCGACGCCTTAACCTCCTAAACTTCTTTAAGCCCCTTAACGCAGCCACCTAAACTAACGTAACCTAACCTAAGCTCTTAGGCCAACCCCCAAGTCGCCTTAACCTAACGTACGTGACCGCAACCTTAGCTTAACGCCTACGTTAAGACGTGACGTCACGTCAACGCTTAACCTAACCCTGACGCCTTCTTAGCCTAACGTTGACGTAACCTAAGGTAAGGTAACCGTTGAAAGAAAGAAACCACCTTTGTTTTTGACGTTGAGGCGTGTAAGGTCGGCTGTGAGGGCAGATTCGGTGTGTCTGTAGTTGGGGCTGGCTGGTAATTTATTTTGTTTGTTTGTTTATCGTTGTTTTGTTTTCGCCTGTGGCGGGGGGGTTGGCGCTCCGTCGGCCGGTGCCATGTTGCGCAGGCGGCGATCGTAAAAAAGTAAAAAAAAAAAAAGGAAAAAGAAAAAAAAAATGTGTTGGAAGGGCTGTGGGTGTTGGCGGGCGAGGCGAGAGGAGGAGGACGGCCCGCGGCCGTGGCCCGACGGCTGCGGGCCGATCGGGAAAACGGCGGAAGGCGATGGGGCGGCGGAGGTGCGTTTGTGCACGGCCGTCATCGCCGCACGACTCGGCTCGTGTGGCTGTGGCGCCGGCCGCGGTGGCCGGGCTGCCGCGGCGACGGTGTGGGAGTTTTGACGAAGGTTTGGCCATTGTGGCGGGTCGTCGGCTGGGGCTGTGGGGGCGGCATTTGGGCGGGGGCGGCGATTCTCGGCGGGCCGACCCAGGCTGTGGCGCGCGGTGGCTGCAGTTTGGCCGTGGTTTGCGGCGCCGCCGCGGCGACTGGTTGGCGACCGTGGTGTCGGTGTGTGTAGCCCCATCCTCGGTGGTTTGAATGGCGCGGGTGGTTGCGGCGCAGGTTGGGGGCTGCTCCGCGCAGGCTGTCGGACGTTGGGCGGTAGCAAGCGCGGGAGGCGCGGCGCGGCGGCGCGGCGGCGCGCCGAGTGGCGGCCGCTCTCTCGGCCGTCCGCGCCCGCCCGCGACACTGGCTGGGCCAGGCCCCCCCACGTATGACGACGCTGCAATCGACTGCGGACTGCGCTGCGGTACACCCAATGCGCACTAGCCCGCTCACACCAGAGCAGGTGTACCTAGTTGTACACCGACTATCGCGGGGCATTGTGTACCCTGAACAGGAAGCCGACGAACGAGCACTCCGCGCGTTCCAACAGCACCTGAGGTCACTTGGCTGCGAGGTATTCGAAGATGTGAGCGTACCGTCGGGAGCCAGTGAAGAGACCTCAGATACGCCGTTTGCTGTACCGTCAGGCGCGACGACAGAGCACGCCACTGCCCTGCCACGAGACAGCACAATCCCAGAGGCCAACCTTGGCGAACTGCTAGAGGCGGAAACCATGGATACAGCGCAGCCCTCTAGAAAGAGGCCTGCAGCTGCGGAGGAGGAAGATTCCGCCGCCATCTCTGATTCTACCTGCATGCAAAGTCAGAAGAAGAAGACGCCAGAAGCTGCTGCCCACTCGGAGGCAGATCAGGGGACCGACGACGGCTTCGTTGTCCCGAAGCGGCGGCACACTGCTCGGGCCAAACGGCTTGAGAGAGTGCAGCCGCTGCCGACAGCGAACTCATTCGTCGACGTTCCTGACGAGCAGGAGCCCATGGACGAAGCTGAGGCACCCAAGAGGCGGGCACCCGCCCCGCCACCGATTACAGTATCGTGGAAGGACACGTACCAGTCCTTCCTCGAGAAGTTCCAGACGGTATCGTCCACCGCCAAGATTAAATGTGCCGGTCGGGACTTGTACAGAGTTTCGATCGGCACAATGGAGGAGTACCGGGCTGCCATGCGGCTCATAGAGAAGGAGAAGCTGCATTGCTACACCCACAATGCGGAGCCAATGAAGCAGCTGAAGGTGGTTTTTCGCCGCCTCCCGCTGAAAATGGAGACCGACCACCTCAAGGGTGAACTAGCTGGGCTGGGCTACATGGCCAGCTCGGTCACGCTCATGAAGTCGCCCAGGACGAGGAGGCCCATGCCACTGTTCTTGGTTGTCCTCCCGGACAACCTCGAAAACCGCAAAATTTTTCAGGTGCAGATGGTGGCCAGGATCGCAGTGGAAGTGGAGCCGCTCAAGGCCAAGGGGAGGCGCGCCCAGTGCTTCTCCTGTCAAGGCCTTGACCACGTGGCGCGCTACTGCACGATGCCGGCCCGCTGCGTCAAGTGCGCCGACTCCCACCAGAGTCGAGACTGCACAAAGAAGAGGGAGGAGGCGCCCAAGTGCTGCAATTGTAGCGAGCCACATGTGGCGAGCTACAGAGGCTGCACCGCCTTCAAACGCGGCCCACGGCAGCAAGGACGTTCGGCACCGGCACGAAAGGTGCAACCAGGCACCAGCTTCGCCTCTGCCACCAAGGGGGAGTCCTCGGACGCCCCCAGGGGGCGGCGGGCGGACGCAGCGACCACCAAGGCGCCCAACCAGGCAGCCGGCACCCAGGACGACCAACACCAGGGCGGACGGCTAAACCGTCCCCCCACCTCAGACACGCCGCAAGCTGCTAGGCGTGTGGTCCCGCTAACGGACGCAGCCACTCCGCTGCGCCCCGCCGCCCACGCACCCGCAACTGCGGCACCTCCTGCAGCAATTCCGCGACCAGAAGCAGCAGACCTGGGAGCAATGTTGAGCTCCCTCTCTGCCCTGCTACAGCAACTGCCGGTGCTCGTCACCGCCGTAACGGGGGCCCTCCAGGCCGCTACCGTCGCCACGAAACCACACCATGGATAACGTCCTTATCCACGGTCTGACCATCTGTGGTTTCAATGCCAACAGCCTGTTTCCACAACAGGGTGAGTTTCGTCAGTTCATGCAGGACGAGGCCATCGACCTGTGCCTGATCTGCGAAACTCACCTCAAGCCAGGAGTTCTCGTGAAGGTAGCAAACTATGTTTGCTACCGCAACGACAGGCCGACGGCAGGCGGGGGTACCGCCATCTACGTCCGCGCCTCACTCCGGCACCACCAGGTGCTGCTCCCCGCCATGGCCACCCTGGAAGTCACCGGGGTGAACGTCACGACGGCTGTGGGGCAAATAACCTTCGTGGCTGCATACAGGCCACCACGTGGACACCTCCAGGAGGCAGACGTCGACGCACTGCTGGCGATTGGGGGGAGGGTCTTCATTGCGGGTGACTTCAATGCGAAACACCCGGAATGGAACTCCCGCCTCACGAACGTCAGTGGCCGCCGACTTCTTCGCGCAGCCCAGAGGAATGGCGCCCTGGTACTGGGCCCACAGGACCACACCATCTTCCCGGCCAGGGGGCGGTCGGACGTGCTCGACGTCGCCGTCATCAAAGGCATCGGGCACCACACGACCGCCACCACGCGGTGTGCGATGTCGTCCGACCACCTGCCGGTGGTCTATGGAATCGACATCGCTGGAGCCACGCTCCCGCCACGTCGGCAGACGTACCGGCGCCTGGACAGCGATCGATTTCAGGACAACGTCCTGGCATCACTGGCGGACTCACCTGACCCCGCGGCAGTGGGGGCGGATGCCGCCCTTCAATTCTTCACGCGTCAGCTGCTGCAGGCAGCTGATGCGGCCTCCCCTGCCCCTCCACAGGGTACCAGGGACTTCTCCCGTAACCTGCCGCCTCCCATCCGGGACGCAATACGGGAGAAGAACCGCCTCTTCCGGGAGTGGCAGCTCACGCGCCAACCCGCAACGAAACGGCGCCTCAACCGCATGCGGAGAGACATCAAAGCGGCGGCTGAGGCGCACAGGAACAACGTATGGGCAGACTTCGTCGCCTCCCTCAACACCGAGGACGGCAGCGCGTGGCGGACTGTGAAGTCCTTTCTACGCAGAAGGCAGCGCGTCCCGCCGCTACTCGTCGGACAAGATGTCGTCTGCAGCCCGGACGGCAAGGCAGGCGCCCTGGCGGACCACTTCGAGCTGTCATTCACCCCGGTGGATGATAACATTGACGAGGAGCACCTCCACCGGGTTGAGGAGCAGCTCCCAGTGTTCCTGGAAGCCAGGGACGCCGCGGACGAGATCGACCCCATCACCGAGGAGGAGGTGGCCGTGCAGATAACGGCGCTCAACACCAAGAAGGCTGGCGGGGCTGACGGCGTCACCAACCATCTGCTGAAGAGCCTGCCGGCGGGTGCACACCCATTCCTGGCGGGCATCTTCAACCAGGTCCTTCGCTCTGGGGTCTACCCCTCTGTATGGAAACATGCAGAGGTGGTGGCAATCCCCAAGGCAAACAAGGACCCACGGGACGCCGCCAACTATAGGCCAATCAGTCTGCTGCCGGCACTCTCGAAGGTGTTCGAGCGCCTGTACGCCAGGCGCCTGCTCCGCCACGTGACAGCAGAGGGCATCATACCCGACGAGCAGTTCGGCTTTAGGAGGGGCCATTCCACCGTCCACCAGCTGATGCGGATGGTGGAAGAAGCCATGCGCGCCCTGGAGACTCGGGAATACCTTGGGGCGGTGTTCCTGGACGTCTCTAGGGCATTCGACTCCGTGTGGCACGACGGCCTCGTGTACAAACTTTTTGTGCACGGGGTACCGACGTCGCACGGAGTCCTCCTCCGGTCATACCTAGCCGAGCGGTCCTTCCATGTCAGGCTGGAAGACGGGACATCCACCCACCGATACATCCGCGCTGGAGTGCCGCAGGGGTCCGTTCTTGGGCCCCTACTGTACTCCCTATACACCGCCGACGCTCCGCGCGTGACGCCGGTGAAGTTGGCACTATATGCTGACGACACTGCGCTGTTCGTGCGGAGCATGAAGGCGGTCGAGATGCGCCGTCTTCTCCAAAGAGGTTGCGAGGCCCTTGGCGCCTGGTCGACCAAGTGGCGCCTCAAACAAAACGCGGCGAAGAGCCAGGCGGTGGTGTTCACTAGACGACCACTGCCGCCCGATCTTCCGCCAGTCACCGTCATGGGCAGCCCCGTCCCATGGAGCAAGACCGGCCGCTACCTGGGTGTCACATTGGACCACAAGCTGACATGGAAGCCGCACATCGAGGACGTCAGGGGCAGAGCAATAGGGCGCCTACGCGTCCTGTACCCTCTGCTCAATCCCTCGTCTGCGCTGCCTCCTCACCACGGCATCACGCTGTACCTGGCGCTGGTACGTCCAGTGCTGGAATACGCGGCTGTGGTGTGGGGCAACGCGGCCGAGACACACATCAGCAAGCTGCAGAGGGTGCAGAACAGGGCGCTCAAGCTCGCTCTGCGCCTGCCGAGGCTATACTCGACCGCTCGGCTACACGAGCAGACCGGAATACCCCTCCTCCGCGACCGCTTCAAGCAATCAGCGCGGGCCTTCTATGAGCGGGCCGAACGGTCCGACAACCGGCTCATCAGGGATCTGGGCCATCCTGCACACCACAGGCCAACAACACGCTGGCCTGACCTGTTGCGGGAGTGAAAACTTCCGCAATAGAGACAGGACATCCCCATCCACGAAGAAACCAACCAGAGGCCAATCCAAGAAGAGAGTTAGTCCCTCCGAAACGAAAGGCTCCCGCAGGAATAGCAGTTGACTGCTTAGCCTGCTCCTGCACGGGTCAGGGCAGACCCGTAAGGTCGAACAGCAACAGCAGCAGCAGCGTGCGCGGCTATTCTCTGCTGCGCGCCCCTCGCTGTTGTGCGTCGTCGAAGGAGAGAAGGAAGCGAAACCAAGGGGAAAAAAGAAAAGAGAACAAGCAAAAGATGGCAGACCAGGCGGCTACGAACGAGACTGCCGCGGCACCCGCCGCCACCGGCACTACGAAGAAGGCCAAGTCTGCGTCGTCTGCGAAGAAGCCGCGCGCCAAGCCTGCGCACCCGCGCACCTCTGAGATGGTGACGGCCGCCATCAAGAGTCTGAAGGAGCGCGGCGGGTCGTCGCTGCAGGCGATCAAGAAGTACATTGCCGCGCACTACAAGCTGGACGCGGAGAAGCTGGCGCCCTTTATCAAGAAGTACCTCAAGTCGGCCGTCGTGGCTGGCGAGCTGGTGCAGACGAAGGGGAAGGGCGCGTCGGGCTCTTTCAAGCTTGCCGGCGCCGGCGGCGGGGCGGCCGAGGGCGGCAAGGCTCGTGGTGGCGGCGGTGGTGCGAAGAAGAAGCGCGCCGCTCCGGCCAGCAAGGAGAAGAAGGGGGCCCGTGCGGCCGGCGCAAAGAAGGCTGGCGGCGTGAAGGCGGCGACCGGTCGGAAGGCGGGCGCCGCCAAGAAGGCGTCTGCGGCGTCGGCCGCTCCCGCGGGTGCGAAGAAGGCGGCTGCGGCCAAGCCGGCCAAGGCCAAGTCGCCGTCGAAGGCGAAGAAGGCCGCCAAGGTTCCGACGAAGAAGCCGAAGGCGCCGCGCCCGAAGAAGGCGACGGCGACGCCGTCTAAGGCGAAGGCTTCGCCCAAGAAGAAGAAGTAAAAAGGGCAGGGAAGGGTTGGCGGTTGACACCGTCGCCTGGTGGCCGGCGCGCAACCAGAGGCTGTCGCGCGGTCCCGGACAAAAACAAAAACGGCCCTTCTCAGGGCCATCAAAGCACGTCGGGAAGGTGTTGATTGTCGTGTCGTGGTCGGTCGGTTGCCTTGTCTGTCTGTCTGTCTGTCTTGCTTGCTGGCGTTTGTTTGTTTCATGTGTGGATGGTGGTTGGATTGTGGGGTCGTTGGCGGGCGTGGGCGGCGGCGCGCGGTTGGTGTTACATACAGTGTATTTTACTTTTATTATTTTTACCTATTTATTTTGCGCCGCGTTTGTTTGTTTGTCTTGGTGGTGGTTTTGGAATAGTCTTTTTTGCTTTGCTTTGCTTTCCGGGCGTCACGTTTTGTGCCGTGGCCTGTGTGGGTGGCGCTATTGACGCTTGCGACTTGGCTCGGCCGGTGCGGTGCTTTGTTTTTTTTTTTTTTGGAAACGGCGGCGCCGGGCCGGGCCGGGGGTGGGACGACTGGACTGGAGAGTGAGTGGGGAACTAGTCGTTGCGACCGACAAAGTTTTGCTCGCGACGGAGAGACGTTAGTGGCCCTGAAAAGGGCCGTTTTGTTTGTTTGGCGGTGTGCGGGTTTAGGCGCGCTCGCCGCGGATGCGGCGCGCGAGCTGGATGTCCTTGGGCATGATGGTGACTCGCTTGGCGTGGATTGCGCACAGGTTGGTGTCTTCGAAGAGGCCGACGAGGTAGGCCTCGCTGGCCTCCTGCAGGGCCATGACTGCGGAGCTCTGGAAGCGCAGGTCGGTCTTGAAGTCCTGGGCGATCTCGCGCACTAGGCGCTGGAATGGCAGCTTGCGGATGAGCAGCTCTGTGCTCTTCTGGTAGCGCCTGATTTCTCGCAGGGCGACGGTGCCCGGCCTGTAGCGGTGGGGCTTCTTGACGCCGCCGGTGGCGGGCGCGCTCTTCCTCGCCGCCTTGGTGGCGAGCTGTTTGCGCGGCGCCTTTCCGCCGGTGGACTTGCGGGCCGTTTGCTTTGTCCGGGCCATGGCTACTGCGGATGCGGATGCGGATGCGGCGTGGAGGATATGCGTGCGCGACGGCGTCCGGTGCTGCCTTGACAACGGGCCCGCGCGCCCCGGGTGCTGCGCTTATATGCCCTCGGTGCGCGGTGGTGGGGGGAGGGGAGGGCGGGCCGCGGGGCCCCAGAGTCTATATAGGGGGGCGGCGCGCGCGCTGGGCGCCACAACCGTAGCCGACTCGCTAGCGCCGGGTGAGGAGCTTGCCTTGCTTTCTGTTTTTTATATTATTGTGGTTGAGACGCTTGAAGAAGAAGAATGACAGGCCGCGGCAAGGGAGGAAAGGGGCTCGGCAAGGGTGGCGCCAAGCGGCACCGCAAGGTGTTGCGCGACAACATCCAGGGCATCACGAAGCCCGCGATCCGCCGCCTGGCGCGCAGGGGCGGCGTGAAGCGCATCTCTGGTCTGATCTACGAGGAGACGCGCGGAGTGCTGAAGGTGTTCCTGGAGAACGTGATCCGCGACGCGGTGACGTACACTGAGCACGCCAAGCGCAAGACTGTGACGGCCATGGACGTGGTGTACGCCCTGAAGAGGCAGGGGCGCACCCTGTACGGTTTCGGCGGTTAGGCGGTGTGAGACCGAAGGAAGGAAAGAGAGATAGATTGAAAAACGGCCCTTTTCAGGGCCACCACAGTGATCGGAAGTTGAAAAGTGCGAAAGAGTCTGTGTTGCTGGTTTTTCTTTTCCTTTTTAGTCTACTTGGCCTTTTAGTTTTGTTTGGAGTTTTTTTTGACGTGGTGTGCGGTGCGGTTGGGAGGGAAGGAAGCGTGCCCTTGCGTTGTGTGAGCTCCTTCCTTCCTTCCTTCCTTCCCCTCCCTCTTTGCTTGTATGCTTCTTGTCGGTGGATGGGCTGTGTGTTGCGGCGCGGCTGAGTGCCGAGGGGTTATTTTTGAGGTGTGTTGTTGTGCGCCACGTGTGCTGGTTAATGGTCGCGAGACTGTGCGTGCGTGGAGTGGAGTGGAGGAGGTGGCCAAGTACGTGTGTACAAGATGGCGGCGCCTGTGTGTGTAAGAAGGAAAAACCGTACACAGAAAGAGAGAGAGAGAGAGAGAGAGAGAGAGAGAAAAGTGGTGCGACGAACGACTGGAATTCTGCTTTGGACGTAGGTTTGTGTGGTGGCCCTGAAAAGGGCCGATTGTGTTTTGTTTTTTTGAGCCGAGGCGGCAAATGGCGCGCTGCGTGCCAAGGGAGCACGCGGCGGTTGCCGATTGCGCTGTCTCTCTTTTAGGCCTTCTTCTCGGTCTTCTTTGGCAGCAGGACGGCCTGGATGTTGGGCAGGACACCTCCCTGTGCGATGGTGACGCCCGACAAGAGCTTGTTGAGCTCCTCGTCGTTGCGTATGGCGAGCTGCAGGTGGCGCGGGATGATGCGCGTCTTCTTGTTGTCGCGGGCCGCGTTTCCGGCCAGCTCGAGCACCTCAGCCGCGAGGTACTCCATGACGGCGGCGAGGTAGACGGGCGCCCCGGCGCCGACGCGCTCGGCGTAGTTTCCCTTGCGCAGGAGGCGGTGGATTCTGCCGACCGGGAACTGGAGCCCAGCCCTGCTTGAGCGGGACTTTGACTTGCCCTTGACTTTGCCTCCCTTTCCGCGTCCGGACATGGCGATGGGCTAGTTTGGAAAGAAGCGAGAAAGAAAAGCACAACGCCCCGAACGGTGCGAGCCGCAGCGAGTCGAGCAGCGGAGTGCGTGCCGGCGCCGGCGGGGTGGGGGTCCTTTATGGGCTCGGGTGCGGCGGCCGGTTGCGCGCGCGCCCCATTGGTCGGCGGCCGCAGCAGGGCGAGCTGGTAAAGGTGCGGCGTCGGCGTGCGGCGGGTGCCACTGTGTGGGGAGACGCTGACTGGAGCGGAGCGCTTGACTGACTGACTGCGCGTGCCTGCCTGCCTGCCTGCCTGTTTGTTCGTGATGCCGCCCAAGACTAGCGGGAAAGCCGCCAAGAAGGCTGGCAAGGCGCAGAAGAACATTTCGAAGGGCGACAAGAAGAAGAAGCGCAAGAGGAAGGAGAGCTATGCCATCTACATCTACAAGGTGCTGAAGCAGGTGCACCCGGACACGGGCATCTCTTCGAAGGCGATGAGCATCATGAACAGCTTCGTGAACGACATTTTCGAGCGCATTGCGGCCGAGGCTTCTCGCCTGGCGCACTACAACAAGCGCTCGACCATCACGTCCCGCGAGATCCAGACCGCTGTGCGGCTCTTGCTGCCTGGCGAGCTGGCCAAGCACGCGGTGAGCGAGGGCACGAAGGCGGTGACCAAGTACACGAGCTCCAAGTAAGGAGGTGGCTCTTGGAAATGGGAGGCTCGTCCGCGGCGCGGCGAAGAAAAGAAAAAAAAAACGGCCCTTTTCAGGGCCACCAAAATGCCTTTGCGGGAAGGGCGGAATTGTTGTTGTTGTGAGCGGGTGGACGGCGGCACAGCTGTAGCTGTAGCTTGTGGTGTGGTGTGGTGCGGCGCCGGCGCCTTTGGTTTTGGTGTGACGTTGGGATACGCACTTTAGCCACAGCCGGGTCGTGGGCGTGGGTGTTTCGAGACGTGTTGGTGTTAGGGGGGCGGATCGCTGGAGTTGGCTTGTTTGATATATATATTTTTTTTTTTTTTTTTGTCCCCTTTGTATGGTATGGCCGGAGGTGTGGAACGGAAAGCAAACCGCGATTGTCGGATGTCACACCGTTGGTGGCGAGGGTGAGAAACACGTTGCCGCCTACAGCTGCTTCTACGCCGAGCGGGTGGGTTAAGTTAGTTAGTTGGTTGGTTGGGCGACGTAAAAGTGGAGCGTGGAGGTGGTGTGTGTGAACGTGAGGAGACACGCATTGCATTGTATTTGTACGCGCGAGGTGAGTTAGGAGACCACGCGCCACGACGTACGGTGCCCTCTTTCGACCTGACGTCTGACGTCTGGTTTTTGTTTGTGGAGGCGGTGTCGTCATTCTGGATGTACGTGTATTTTCCGCTCAGTTGAGTGAGGTGACGCGAGACGACGGCGTCGGTGGTGTTTTTGTTTTGTTGTTGGCGCCCCGGGGATGAAGAGGGGCACCCGACGGTAACGAGAGGTTGCACTTTGTGATCGGTCGAATGTCCGGGGAGCGAGGAATAGGGTGGGGGGTTGAAAAGAAAACGCCAGTGTAGGGCAACGGGACGGTGAACGTTCCCGTGGTGTCGGAGGTGTGCAGTGGGGGGGAGGAAAAAAAAAAAAAAAAAAAAAGAAAAAAAAGCGCGTAACGGCGCGGCTGCCGTGGTGGAAACGTTCTCTCCAACTTTGGTGGTGTCCCCTGTGTGTTTTGTTGTTCTCTATATCGTGTGTCCCCTCGCACAAGACGCTCTCTGGGCGGGTTTGATTCATTCATTTTTGCATAGTCACGTAGCGTAGAATGGAATGCGCAAGAGTTGAGTGAGACTGGCGACGGTATATGGTCTGAGCAGCGTCAGCTGCACTGCACTCCCCGGAAAAGAATCTTGGATGCCGTGCTAACTGAAATTTGGTGGACGGGGTTCTCAAGGCTGTTTTCCTATTTTGTTGTTTGTTTGTTTGTCTCTAGTTGAGATGGTGAAATGACGTCGAAGAAGCAGTATTGCAAATACTGTTATGGAAATGCCCTAGTTTGATGAAAGGAAATGTGTGTTGAATACAGGATGGTAAAGACCAAGTGCGTTGAAAGAAACGTTGTGAAGGAACGAACGTTCCCTGAATTGGTTTCTTTTTGTTCCCGAGTTGTGTACAATGGACGACGGTTGTGCCATATCGCAGCATTGCATCATCCCCAGGTTTTATTTCAATTGAGCGATAAAAAAAGGAAACAGAGAAGAACAAGAACACTATCGAAATGGTCTATGGTGTGTGACCCACAATTGTTGTCTTTAAATCACTTACCCAACCATGTCGTAAAAATATTTTTTTTTTTTACAGTGGCTGCCGAATGACCTAGATGTAACAGAGAGAGAGAAACACATGGCGTGTCAGATGTTTGTTTTCTTTTCCCCCCCGTCAAGTGGCAAATGCGAACACCGTCAGCTGTAATTGACGATCGACACTAGTATGGCGCGAAAAGGGGGTGCGACCTGTGCAGTTGTGGGTGAAACTTTGGGTGATGGGCTGTCATGCGGCATCGCGTGCGTTCATTACCCCTCGGCGGCGGCGGCGGCGCCGCAGCTCCGTCCAGCTCGCGCTCTCGGAAACAACCGTCTCCGTCACTGCAATTTTCAAAGGGAAACCTGTGTGGCCGGTGGGGGTGTGTCAACCGTTGGCCTCAAGCTCCGCCGACAAAAAGTGTTGAGTGTATCCAGTGTGAGAGAGGTTGACGCTTTTCGTGGTGTGTGTGTGTGTGTGTGTGTGTGGCAATGTTTTGAAAAGTTTGCAACGTACGTTAAGAAGTGTTGACGCTGAAACTTGCGGGCTGTGTGGCCCTGGTGGTTGGCTGGCTGGAGACGCGGGCGTGTCCAGTCGGTCGGTTGTTGTGGCTGAAAGGTACGTATACGGTTCCGCCGTCCCGTCGGAACTGCGTCTGTCTGGAAGGTATGACGTGACGTGCAGTTTTTATTAGGTCAGCCCTTGTTGTGTATTGTTCCATTTGTTGCTCACTCGTCACCCGTATTTGGTGTGGCGATGTATGTGGACGTACTGCTGGATCAGTGTCAGGGTTTCCGTGGGAGGTGTTGGTTGGGTTGGATTTGCCTGACACGGCTGAGTCCGCAATTGGCCTGCCGTTCGTTGATGCGATATGTGGGTTCTGAGGAAGAATGTGTACGAGATAGTTGCCCCTGCCCTGCCCTTTCTTTCGCGTTCGTGTGTGCCCCCCTTGTTGTGTAGTGTGGGTTGAACATGGTTCTTTACCGAGTGGGGGGGAATGGGATGGACGGATCCGTTGCTGTTGCTGTCACCGTCAAGACAACGCACGCACGCACCCCTGTCCTACGAGAAGGTGTGTCAACCGGGGTTTCGGTAGTCGTGTGTGTAGGGGACGGGGAGAAGCAAAGTGGAGAGTGCGGCACGGGCAGAGAGTGGAATTGGGGCGCGTTGATGTTGGGAAACATCCCCCAAGGGTTGCGGGATGATGTGGCGGTGAGAGCGGGGGGCGGGGGAGAAAAGAAAAGCGAAAAAGAACTAAGGAAGAGGAGGAGGCGTGCGTGTGCGCAGTGGCGGGGCCCCAAAGACCTGTCGTGTGGTGTCGGCCGAACGCGTGTGCGGGGCAGCGTCGGCACGGAGAGAGAGAGAGAGAGAGAGAGAGAGAGAGAGAGAGAGAGAGAGAGCGAGCTGGTCTGATGGGTATTTTTTTACCCCCTGTACTCGAAGGACCGGATCTGTCCTTGATCCCTGCCTTCTGTCTGATTATGTTGGGTAACAAAATGATGGGATGATAGGGTCTCTTGGGTGTGTGTAGATGTTTGTTGTTTGAGTGAGTGTTATGGTGTTTGTATTTTATTTTTGTTTATCATGGTATGTTGTAGTTTGTGGTGTTTTGTCGTGATGGGAAATGTCGTTCTTGGGTCGGGTGGATTTTGTCCCAGATTTCTGATGAGTGGGTGGTTCGAATCCGTGGTTTGGTGGGAAAAAAAAAAAAAACTTTATGGATTTTTGTTTGGATGATTTCCGGGATTTTGAGTATGTTATGGTTTGTGTATATGTCTCGGTTTGTCTGGTACCGGCCGGCATCAGCAGCAATTCTGAATTATTTGTTGTGCACCCTTTTTTTTACTCTTGTTATGTTGGTGTCTGCGGCCATTGACCAGATTTTCAGAGCCGTAAGTGATGGCTGGTTCCTATGACGGTTTTGAAGATTTTCTTTTTGGCGCGCATATTTATTCTGTTTCCTTTGATGATTGGGCACAGTCTGAATATTGCTGGTGCAGCCTTGTTACAAACGTGTGTAACGTGGTCTCTAAATGTCAACCTCTTGTCCAGCTTGATGCCTAGATACTTTATTGTGCCTGACCATGGAAGATTGTTATTTCTGAGGCGTATACGCAGGTTAGGAGGTATTCTTTTTGAATGTGAATCGTATTGTATTGCTTGGGTTTTCTCCGCGTTTATTGTTTTTTTGGTTAGCCCATTTCTGGATGGATTGTAGGTGTTGCTCTATTTTTGTGACTCTATATTGCAGGTTAGAACTGCTGCGGTAGACTGCAGTGTCGTCTGCAAATAGTGACAAGTGTCCTCCCAGCTGTTTGTTTGTGTATATTGAGTAGAGAATGGGCCCCAGCACTGAGCCTTGCGGGACTCCAGCCTCTATGGATCTAGTGTTACTTGCCGCTCCTGGTACATGGACATAGAATGCTCTGTTGCGGAGAAAAGAAGCAATAATGTGGATGGGGCAGTTGTACTGGTGGAGCTTGTAGATAAGGCGTTATCCGAATGCTTTTCCAATGTCAAGCAGGACTGCTCCAGTACTGTGTCTAATGTTTCTGGCCTGACATATGTGCTCGACTAGTCTGGTCACCCGGTGGGTGGTGCTGTGTTCTTCGCGGAATCGGAATTGTTGTGGGATGATTATGTTGTTATCCTTTAAGAATTGAATTTCTTCAGTTCAGTTTGAATGAGCTTTCCGAGGACCTTTCCAAGGAAGTTGGCCTATAGTTTTGCGGAAATAATAAGTCCTTGTTTGGCTTTGGTAATGTGATGACTCGGGCCTGTTTCCAAGTAGTTTAGTCTGAAGCAAGCATTATATACTGATGTTAGATAGATAATTGATAGTTGCTGGAGGTAGGTGATGTAGTAGTTGCGGTTTGATGGAATCTGGGCCTGATGCCTTCTTAGGATGTGTGTATGTTTGTGATGTGATAAGATACGGGGTTTCTGCGTTTATTGGATTGTGAAAGATGTTCTGATCGGGGCACTTAGGATGCGGTTTTACCCTTCTGAGTACCATTTCCTGGTGGTCATCAGTTTCGCCATCTACCGCTTCTGGTGCTTGGAATTGCCTTTCTAGTGAATCCGCCAGTGCTTCAGCTCGGTCTGTGGGGTCGTTCCTTCCCCATGTAGATGTAGATGTTTCGTGTTTAGTTTACGAGTTTTAAGAAATTTCCAGAATTTTTCCTGGTCCCTTTCTGCTTCTCGTAACGTTTCCTCCCACGCCTCGCTACGGTGGTTTTCGGAGCTCTCTTTTTGATCCTCCCGGCCAATTGCTCTGATTTTCGTCGGTCGGCTGGGTCCCTGTAGTTTCTGGCGCGCGCGGGCTGCGGTTGGCGCCTTTGGTGGCAACGGCCGGGGCAAGCAGCGGTGTGTGGTGTGGTGCGGGGCGGGCAGGGGCAGTGGCAGTGGTGGTTGACGGATGGCCTGGGGGCCGAAAAACGGGCCGGCCGGCGGACGGCGGACGGATGTTGAGAGAGGCGGCGCGCACGCGTCTCGCGCGGACACAGGCGCCACAGCGTTGATTGGAAGGAGGTGCGGTGCGGTGCGGGGATGGGCCCAGGAAAAAAGACGGTCGTGGCCCCTGTCTTGGGTGCGTGTCGACGTCAGCACCGTCGGTGTGGTGTGGTGTGGTGTGGTGTGGTGTGGTGTGGGCAGGGAGGGGGGGAAAAGCGGGCTGCGGGCTGCGGGCTGCGGAGGGAATGGTGGTGGGGAGTAGGCACACATGTGGGCGGGCGCAAAATCGGCCGGTGCCCGTAAACCGCGGCGGGATATTGGGTGGAAAAGAGGGAAATTGTAGAAAGGAAAACAAGCGGAGGGGGCGAATGTGGTGGGGTGGGGGGACGGGCGGGGGCGAGGCGACAGCTTGCTTTTTCTTTTTCATTTTATTCTGTTGTAGTGTTTTTGTTTTTTTGTTTTTTTGCGTGTGTGTGGCCTTGGAGAGGCTGGTCTTGTCTGGCTTACGCTTTGGGTGCGTGTGTTGGTACTTTTTCGTTTTTTCTTGTTCTGCAGAGCAGGGGCGGGGCGGTGGGTACGGCTGGCTGGCTGTGCCCAGAGGAGGAGGAGGAGACGCTGGCGGCGGGCCCGGCTCCTGGGGCTGCTGTTGCATGCGCTGTGCAAAGAAAGGAAGAGTGGGTTTGTTTGGCTGGTTGAAGTGCATTATTTAAGTGTGGGCTTGCCGGCCTGGCTCCGATGCGCAGGTAGATAGATGCCGGCGGCGACCGCAGGCAGGCGCGTTGTGTGTACAGAGGGACGAGCCATGTGTTTTGCAAGCAGGACGTGGCGTGCCGAGTGGAGAGGAGGCGGCGGCTCGGCCCGGTTCGGCCCGGTCCGGCGGTGCCGCGCTGTTGTCGCGGACGTGAGCGCCCCCTGGCGGGCGGGTGGTTGGCGGCGGCGTGGTGGACGCGTGTGGCAGTTGTGTGCACGGGTTGCTTGGGCGAGTGAGCAGTGGCTGGCGGTGTTGGCGCGTCGTCGGGGAGGTACGTGTTGCGGCCGCGTCTGCTGCGCGCTGCGTCGTTGTGTCGACTGTGTGTGGGCGTGGGCACGTGTGCTCTGCCGAGGGCGTCGTAAAAAAGTGGGTCGCGGTGTGCGTGCGTAGCCCGTGATGATGTATTGTGCGTCGCGCCGTTGTGTGCGAAACGGATGCCGAGAGGTGTGTGGTAAGTGCGAAGCGCGAATGTGCGGCGTTTGGCGGTTTCGGTGTGTTTTCTGTTTTTGCGGCGTGAGAGTGGGGCTGGCTGGCTGGCTGTTGTTGGTTGCCTTGTGTGTGTAGGTTGATGGCGCGACGCGGAGGGGACGCCGTTTGCTGCGTGCCTTGCCTCGCGTGTGTTGGCGCGCCGTGCATGTGTTTGGGTCGTGGGGGCGGTGTTTTTGTTTGTATTTGGATTTTCATTTTTTGGCGTGTTGTGTCGTGTATGGCAAGGGCGAGAGGAGTAGTGCGGTAGTGGTAGTGCAGTAGTGTCGTTGCGGCACGGGCGTCTGGTGGGGCTGTGCGTCGTGGCGGGGAAGGTGTGTAGGTTGCGGCGATGCGGCGAGCCCAGCCCGTCGTTTGACGGTGTGCCGGGTGAGTTGCGCTGCGAATCGAGTGTGGCGGGAAGGGAGCTGCGTGGCGCCTGCGTCCGTTGGCAGCAGGGGCTGTGCTTTTGAGAGTTTGTTTGATTTCGGGACGACGACGACGACGACGACGACGACGACGACGACTGGTTGGTTGGTTGGTTGGTGGGTGGGGTGGCGTGCGCGTTTGTCGTACTGGGCGAGTCGATTGCCTGCCGGCTGGCGAAAGGTGCGCCGCCGCCCGTCTCGCGCTCTGTGTTTTTTTTTTTTTTTTTTTTTCTCTCTCTCTCTCTCTGTGTGTGTCGGCTGCGTTTTGTTTGCGGTGCGCGCGAAAACGGTGGTGCCGAAAGTGTGCCGGCGTGGCGTTGCGACCGCGACGAGCCGCGGGCGCGCCATTTGGCTGGTGTTGCGTGAAGAGCGGCTGTGTACGGGTAGTGGCTGTAGCCGTACGTGTACGTGCATCCGGCCCGGCCGCCAGCCCAGCCCAGCCCAGCCGAGTCGGGTGAGCGGAGGCCGACACGTGGTGGTGCTCTGTGCTCTCTCGGCTCGGGGGGGTTTGTGTGTGTGCGTGCGTGTGTGTGTGTCTCGTTCGCTCTCCGGAATCTGCTTGTTCTGCTGATCCCCGCCTGTCGGCGTCGTTTATTTTTACTTATTTATTTTTTACCTGTTGTTTGTTTTTCGACGTCGTCTTGCAGTTTTGTCCTTTGCGGCGTGCCGACGACCCGCCGCGCGACCTTATGAAACCCCAAAGCGTGGCGTGGCGTGGCGTGGCCGAGCCGCAGCAGCTAAGGGGGTGCGGCCGCCTCGACGCCTTAACCTCCTAAACTTCTTTAAGCCCCTTAACGCAGCCACCTAAACTAACGTAACCTAACCTAAGCTCTTAGGCCAACCCCCAAGTCGCCTTAACCTAACGTACGTGACCGCAACCTTAGCTTAACGCCTACGTTAAGACGTGACGTCACGTCAACGCTTAACCTAACCCTGACGCCTTCTTAGCCTAACGTTGACGTAACCTAAGGTAAGGTAACCGTTGAAAGAAAGAAACCACCTTTGTTTTTGACGTTGAGGCGTGTAAGGTCGGCTGTGAGGGCAGATTCGGTGTGTCTGTAGTTGGGGCTGGCTGGTAATTTATTTTGTTTGTTTGTTTATCGTTGTTTTGTTTTCGCCTGTGGCGGGGGGGTTGGCGCTCCGTCGGCCGGTGCCATGTTGCGCAGGCGGCGATCGTAAAAAAGTAAAAAAAAAAAAAGGAAAAAGAAAAAAAAAATGTGTTGGAAGGGCTGTGGGTGTTGGCGGGCGAGGCGAGAGGAGGAGGACGGCCCGCGGCCGTGGCCCGACGGCTGCGGGCCGATCGGGAAAACGGCGGAAGGCGATGGGGCGGCGGAGGTGCGTTTGTGCACGGCCGTCATCGCCGCACGACTCGGCTCGTGTGGCTGTGGCGCCGGCCGCGGTGGCCGGGCTGCCGCGGCGACGGTGTGGGAGTTTTGACGAAGGTTTGGCCATTGTGGCGGGTCGTCGGCTGGGGCTGTGGGGGCGGCATTTGGGCGGGGGCGGCGATTCTCGGCGGGCCGACCCAGGCTGTGGCGCGCGGTGGCTGCAGTTTGGCCGTGGTTTGCGGCGCCGCCGCGGCGACTGGTTGGCGACCGTGGTGTCGGTGTGTGTAGCCCCATCCTCGGTGGTTTGAATGGCGCGGGTGGTTGCGGCGCAGGTTGGGGGCTGCTCCGCGCAGGCTGTCGGACGTTGGGCGGTAGCAAGCGCGGGAGGCGCGGCGCGGCGGCGCGGCGGCGCGCCGAGTGGCGGCCGCTCTCTCGGCCGTCCGCGCCCGCCCGCGACACTGGCTGGGCCAGGCGCGTGCGCGGCTATTCTCTGCTGCGCGCCCCTCGCTGTTGTGCGTCGTCGAAGGAGAGAAGGAAGCGAAACCAAGGGGAAAAAAGAAAAGAGAACAAGCAAAAGATGGCAGACCAGGCGGCTACGAACGAGACTGCCGCGGCACCCGCCGCCACCGGCACTACGAAGAAGGCCAAGTCTGCGTCGTCTGCGAAGAAGCCGCGCGCCAAGCCTGCGCACCCGCGCACCTCTGAGATGGTGACGGCCGCCATCAAGAGTCTGAAGGAGCGCGGCGGGTCGTCGCTGCAGGCGATCAAGAAGTACATTGCCGCGCACTACAAGCTGGACGCGGAGAAGCTGGCGCCCTTTATCAAGAAGTACCTCAAGTCGGCCGTCGTGGCTGGCGAGCTGGTGCAGACGAAGGGGAAGGGCGCGTCGGGCTCTTTCAAGCTTGCCGGCGCCGGCGGCGGGGCGGCCGAGGGCGGCAAGGCTCGTGGTGGCGGCGGTGGTGCGAAGAAGAAGCGCGCCGCTCCGGCCAGCAAGGAGAAGAAGGGGGCCCGTGCGGCCGGCGCAAAGAAGGCTGGCGGCGTGAAGGCGGCGACCGGTCGGAAGGCGGGCGCCGCCAAGAAGGCGTCTGCGGCGTCGGCCGCTCCCGCGGGTGCGAAGAAGGCGGCTGCGGCCAAGCCGGCCAAGGCCAAGTCGCCGTCGAAGGCGAAGAAGGCCGCCAAGGTTCCGACGAAGAAGCCGAAGGCGCCGCGCCCGAAGAAGGCGACGGCGACGCCGTCTAAGGCGAAGGCTTCGCCCAAGAAGAAGAAGTAAAAAGGGCAGGGAAGGGTTGGCGGTTGACACCGTCGCCTGGTGGCCGGCGCGCAACCAGAGGCTGTCGCGCGGTCCCGGACAAAAACAAAAACGGCCCTTCTCAGGGCCATCAAAGCACGTCGGGAAGGTGTTGATTGTCGTGTCGTGGTCGGTCGGTTGCCTTGTCTGTCTGTCTGTCTGTCTTGCTTGCTGGCGTTTGTTTGTTTCATGTGTGGATGGTGGTTGGATTGTGGGGTCGTTGGCGGGCGTGGGCGGCGGCGCGCGGTTGGTGTTACATACAGTGTATTTTACTTTTATTATTTTTACCTATTTATTTTGCGCCGCGTTTGTTTGTTTGTCTTGGTGGTGGTTTTGGAATAGTCTTTTTTGCTTTGCTTTGCTTTCCGGGCGTCACGTTTTGTGCCGTGGCCTGTGTGGGTGGCGCTATTGACGCTTGCGACTTGGCTCGGCCGGTGCGGTGCTTTGTTTTTTTTTTTTTGGAAACGGCGGCGCCGGGCCGGGCCGGGGGTGGGACGACTGGACTGGAGAGTGAGTGGGGAACTAGTCGTTGCGACCGACAAAGTTTTGCTCGCGACGGAGAGACGTTAGTGGCCCTGAAAAGGGCCGTTTTGTTTGTTTGGCGGTGTGCGGGTTTAGGCGCGCTCGCCGCGGATGCGGCGCGCGAGCTGGATGTCCTTGGGCATGATGGTGACTCGCTTGGCGTGGATTGCGCACAGGTTGGTGTCTTCGAAGAGGCCGACGAGGTAGGCCTCGCTGGCCTCCTGCAGGGCCATGACTGCGGAGCTCTGGAAGCGCAGGTCGGTCTTGAAGTCCTGGGCGATCTCGCGCACTAGGCGCTGGAATGGCAGCTTGCGGATGAGCAGCTCTGTGCTCTTCTGGTAGCGCCTGATTTCTCGCAGGGCGACGGTGCCCGGCCTGTAGCGGTGGGGCTTCTTGACGCCGCCGGTGGCGGGCGCGCTCTTCCTCGCCGCCTTGGTGGCGAGCTGTTTGCGCGGCGCCTTTCCGCCGGTGGACTTGCGGGCCGTTTGCTTTGTCCGGGCCATGGCTACTGCGGATGCGGATGCGGATGCGGCGTGGAGGATATGCGTGCGCGACGGCGTCCGGTGCTGCCTTGACAACGGGCCCGCGCGCCCCGGGTGCTGCGCTTATATGCCCTCGGTGCGCGGTGGTGGGGGGAGGGGAGGGCGGGCCGCGGGGCCCCAGAGTCTATATAGGGGGGCGGCGCGCGCGCTGGGCGCCACAACCGTAGCCGACTCGCTAGCGCCGGGTGAGGAGCTTGCCTTGCTTTCTGTTTTTTATATTATTGTGGTTGAGACGCTTGAAGAAGAAGAATGACAGGCCGCGGCAAGGGAGGAAAGGGGCTCGGCAAGGGTGGCGCCAAGCGGCACCGCAAGGTGTTGCGCGACAACATCCAGGGCATCACGAAGCCCGCGATCCGCCGCCTGGCGCGCAGGGGCGGCGTGAAGCGCATCTCTGGTCTGATCTACGAGGAGACGCGCGGAGTGCTGAAGGTGTTCCTGGAGAACGTGATCCGCGACGCGGTGACGTACACTGAGCACGCCAAGCGCAAGACTGTGACGGCCATGGACGTGGTGTACGCCCTGAAGAGGCAGGGGCGCACCCTGTACGGTTTCGGCGGTTAGGCGGTGTGAGACCGAAGGAAGGAAAGAGAGATAGATTGAAAAACGGCCCTTTTCAGGGCCACCACAGTGATCGGAAGTTGAAAAGTGCGAAAGAGTCTGTGTTGCTGGTTTTTCTTTTCCTTTTTAGTCTACTTGGCCTTTTAGTTTTGTTTGGAGTTTTTTTTGACGTGGTGTGCGGTGCGGTTGGGAGGGAAGGAAGCGTGCCCTTGCGTTGTGTGAGCTCCTTCCTTCCTTCCTTCCTTCCCCTCCCTCTTTGCTTGTATGCTTCTTGTCGGTGGATGGGCTGTGTGTTGCGGCGCGGCTGAGTGCCGAGGGGTTATTTTTGAGGTGTGTTGTTGTGCGCCACGTGTGCTGGTTAATGGTCGCGAGACTGTGCGTGCGTGGAGTGGAGTGGAGGAGGTGGCCAAGTACGTGTGTACAAGATGGCGGCGCCTGTGTGTGTAAGAAGGAAAAACCGTACACAGAAAGAGAGAGAGAGAGAGAGAGAGAGAGAGAGAGAAAAGTGGTGCGACGAACGACTGGAATTCTGCTTTGGACGTAGGTTTGTGTGGTGGCCCTGAAAAGGGCCGATTGTGTTTTGTTTTTTTGAGCCGAGGCGGCAAATGGCGCGCTGCGTGCCAAGGGAGCACGCGGCGGTTGCCGATTGCGCTGTCTCTCTTTTAGGCCTTCTTCTCGGTCTTCTTTGGCAGCAGGACGGCCTGGATGTTGGGCAGGACACCTCCCTGTGCGATGGTGACGCCCGACAAGAGCTTGTTGAGCTCCTCGTCGTTGCGTATGGCGAGCTGCAGGTGGCGCGGGATGATGCGCGTCTTCTTGTTGTCGCGGGCCGCGTTTCCGGCCAGCTCGAGCACCTCAGCCGCGAGGTACTCCATGACGGCGGCGAGGTAGACGGGCGCCCCGGCGCCGACGCGCTCGGCGTAGTTTCCCTTGCGCAGGAGGCGGTGGATTCTGCCGACCGGGAACTGGAGCCCAGCCCTGCTTGAGCGGGACTTTGACTTGCCCTTGACTTTGCCTCCCTTTCCGCGTCCGGACATGGCGATGGGCTAGTTTGGAAAGAAGCGAGAAAGAAAAGCACAACGCCCCGAACGGTGCGAGCCGCAGCGAGTCGAGCAGCGGAGTGCGTGCCGGCGCCGGCGGGGTGGGGGTCCTTTATGGGCTCGGGTGCGGCGGCCGGTTGCGCGCGCGCCCCATTGGTCGGCGGCCGCAGCAGGGCGAGCTGGTAAAGGTGCGGCGTCGGCGTGCGGCGGGTGCCACTGTGTGGGGAGACGCTGACTGGAGCGGAGCGCTTGACTGACTGACTGCGCGTGCCTGCCTGCCTGCCTGCCTGTTTGTTCGTGATGCCGCCCAAGACTAGCGGGAAAGCCGCCAAGAAGGCTGGCAAGGCGCAGAAGAACATTTCGAAGGGCGACAAGAAGAAGAAGCGCAAGAGGAAGGAGAGCTATGCCATCTACATCTACAAGGTGCTGAAGCAGGTGCACCCGGACACGGGCATCTCTTCGAAGGCGATGAGCATCATGAACAGCTTCGTGAACGACATTTTCGAGCGCATTGCGGCCGAGGCTTCTCGCCTGGCGCACTACAACAAGCGCTCGACCATCACGTCCCGCGAGATCCAGACCGCTGTGCGGCTCTTGCTGCCTGGCGAGCTGGCCAAGCACGCGGTGAGCGAGGGCACGAAGGCGGTGACCAAGTACACGAGCTCCAAGTAAGGAGGTGGCTCTTGGAAATGGGAGGCTCGTCCGCGGCGCGGCGAAGAAAAGAAAAAAAAAACGGCCCTTTTCAGGGCCACCAAAATGCCTTTGCGGGAAGGGCGGAATTGTTGTTGTTGTGAGCGGGTGGACGGCGGCACAGCTGTAGCTGTAGCTTGTGGTGTGGTGTGGTGCGGCGCCGGCGCCTTTGGTTTTGGTGTGACGTTGGGATACGCACTTTAGCCACAGCCGGGTCGTGGGCGTGGGTGTTTCGAGACGTGTTGGTGTTAGGGGGGCGGATCGCTGGAGTTGGCTTGTTTGATATATATATTTTTTTTTTTTTTTGTCCCCTTTGTATGGTATGGCCGGAGGTGTGGAACGGAAAGCAAACCGCGATTGTCGGATGTCACACCGTTGGTGGCGAGGGTGAGAAACACGTTGCCGCCTACAGCTGCTTCTACGCCGAGCGGGTGGGTTAAGTTAGTTAGTTGGTTGGTTGGGCGACGTAAAAGTGGAGCGTGGAGGTGGTGTGTGTGAACGTGAGGAGACACGCATTGCATTGTATTTGTACGCGCGAGGTGAGTTAGGAGACCACGCGCCACGACGTACGGTGCCCTCTTTCGACCTGACGTCTGACGTCTGGTTTTTGTTTGTGGAGGCGGTGTCGTCATTCTGGATGTACGTGTATTTTCCGCTCAGTTGAGTGAGGTGACGCGAGACGACGGCGTCGGTGGTGTTTTTGTTTTGTTGTTGGCGCCCCGGGGATGAAGAGGGGCACCCGACGGTAACGAGAGGTTGCACTTTGTGATCGGTCGAATGTCCGGGGAGCGAGGAATAGGGTGGGGGGTTGAAAAGAAAACGCCAGTGTAGGGCAACGGGACGGTGAACGTTCCCGTGGTGTCGGAGGTGTGCAGTGGGGGGGAGGAAAAAAAAAAAAAAAAAAAAAAAAAAAAAAGCGCGTAACGGCGCGGCTGCCGTGGTGGAAACGTTCTCTCCAACTTTGGTGGTGTCCCCTGTGTGTTTTGTTGTTCTCTATATCGTGTGTCCCCTCGCACAAGACGCTCTCTGGGCGGGTTTGATTCATTCATTTTTGCATAGTCACGTAGCGTAGAATGGAATGCGCAAGAGTTGAGTGAGACTGGCGACGGTATATGGTCTGAGCAGCGTCAGCTGCACTGCACTCCCCGGAAAAGAATCTTGGATGCGTGCTAACTGAAATTTGGTGGACGGGTTCTCAAGGCTGTTTTCCTATTTTTGTTGTTTGTTTGTTTGTCTCTAGAACACGCGATCTAGTGT